>NW_007727349.1:232806-257254 GCF_000696425.1 Galeopterus variegatus
GTAACAATATATATTCTAGTAATATATTTTTTTTTTTTTGTCTTTTGTCTTTTTTCCGTGTCCGGCAACGGATCGCAACCCTCAGTGTTGCCCCCGTACCAGACCGGGGACCGGCAACGGGATCGCAAGCCTTGGTGTTGCTCCCGCGCCTCGCTCAGCCAGTGAGCGGGAACCGGTCTGCATATGGGATCCGAACCCTCGGACGGGAGCGCCGCTGCGCTTCCCAAGCGGCGCACTATCCAGTACGCCACCGGGCCGGCCCGACATGTGTCTGTTGATAGTCTTTGTTTACCCAACATGGGGTGACCAGTCATCCATTTGCTGCAGAATTTTAATGGTTGGATGTAGCCCCAGACATATTTCCTTTCTAAAATCTGAAAAATTCTGTCCCCAGGGATTCTGAATAAAGGATTATGAACCAGTAGTGTCTCACTTAATACTTGTCAGTTGAATGAAAGAATTTCTGATAATGACGTTGGTGAAAGTAGACATCACTGAGCTGGATACTTTGGTTGTAATATCCCAAAGGAAAAGAAAACTCCAGTTCTAGGCATGACCTGGTGGTACTTTCCATGGCTGCCAAAAGCTCTGGAAGGCTTCCTACCAGATTCTGTGACACATAGGGTTTTGATCTTTAAGTTTTGCCCAGAGTGTTGTCCTGGATTTAATGTTATTTCCTTGTGTGTATGGGTCAGCTTGCTGATTGTTTATTCTGTTCTGATTTTATTTAAGGTGAAGGGTTTTTTTTTCTTGTTTGTTTGAAGTTGGTTTGGTTTTTTTTTTGATAGATTATAAAACCAGCTGATGGGAGTCATGTGATGTGTGGGTATGTGAGTTCAATTCCTTAAACAGTCTGCTTTTATTACCACGAAAATTTCTAAAAGTTTAGAGATTGAAATAATGTTTTTATTTTGGAGGGGGGTGAATCATGACAGGGCTTCTTGGTGCGTTTAATAGAGCAAGTTTCTTAAAATGTGAAAGCCAGTAATTAATTAGTACAGAGATTCTTGACCTGGGAACAAGGTAACTGTTCCAGGGTCCTTGAACCTTCTGGTATCATATACATTTTCTCTGCACGTTGAGAGAGAGAGAGAGAGAGAGAGAGAGAGAGAGAGAGAGAGAGAGAGAGAGAGAGAGAAATGTTGTTTTATTATTTTTTTCTGGAAAGAGAGTCATTGCCTTTTATCAGATGCTTAAAGGACTCAGATAAGAAAGCTTAAGAACTGATTTAGGATTTCAGTATTACATTAGTTTTTTAGTATTTTTTAATCTTTATAAAGAAAAAATGGAGGCAAAATCATCTCAATCGCTGGATAAGTTGCACCTTTATTTCTTTGTGTGCATGCATATATTCATTCCTATTTGATCTCGGGCTAATTAAAAACATCTAATTGATGAATAGAGGCAAAATACCTGCCTCATAATACTAATTTCATTCCCTTCTCCATCTCTGTCCACTACTCATTTAAAGTTTATCTTCCCACATCCAAAACGGATTTGGAATTATTCTCTTTTGAGATATATCAGACACCTCCTCTTTTATCAACTCTCCCCTGAATACAATCTTGCTTTTCTCTGAAACACCATAACATTTCGTCATAGTGAGTTCATGCTTATCCATGTTTGTCTTTTCTTCTTGCTATTCTCCTGCCCTTGCCTTTCTCCAGGCATTAGATTGTCACTTCCATTCAAGGACAGGGAGGGGATGGTTGGACCTACTTGTATATCACAGGCCCAGGAACTGGCAATATCTTTTTCATGGTGGTGGTTCAATAAGTATTTGAAGTAGGGAACATCTTTGTTCCATATATGAGTACTATGAAATTAAAATCATAGTCTTGGAGTTAATTTTTTTGCGTATATATTTGTTTTTGAGTGTCTTAAAACCATTGATACATCCAAATCAACATAATGATTTTATTTTCTGGTACTGCTTAATTAAGGCTCAAATGCACCATAAGTAAAAATAAATTATTATTTTAAAATATAATAGGCTAAAGTGTGAGGTGAATGGTTGCCATGTTTGGTCAGGAGCTCTGGGTGACAGTGCCTGTGCTTGTGCCTAGAGTCGTGCACTGTCAGAGCTGGCAGGAACTTAGATCTAGCTCAGGGTGTTTCTTGAAGCCCCCAGAGCTTCACTGACATGGTTTTGGGGACTTGGGTGGGAAGATGGGACATCCATACTCTTTAACCAGAGTGACTCTGTTTTTAGTTGCATTGTATTTGAGTTCTGATACAAGTTTAAGTTTGCTAAAAGTGTTCTGCTGTATTTAACCAAACTCTCCTCATGCTTCCCCTTGGCTGGCCCCCGATTTTACATCTGAGGATGCTGAGGTCACCCAGAGCTACAGTGTGATTGCCCCAGATCATGTGCCTGGGAAAGCCCAGCTGGGACAAAACCCAGTCCCGCGTGCCCTGACTCCTGGCCCAGAATCCTCTCCTCCTACTTGCTGCCCCTCAGATGTTCCTCTACTTTATAGGTTTCACTTGGGTATCATCAAGAAACACTGAGTATTAGCTCTGTGTCAGGTTCTCGAGATACAAAGAGAGGTGAGACCAGCTGCAGCAGTCTGCTCCATGGAGAGTGGGAGCTGGCCATTGACGCTGGCACCAGCATCTCCTTTTGTCTAGGGTGCCTTCCACATAATTCTGTGTCTAATGCTTCACACATAAAACGGTGTAGCTGCATAGTAGAAGTTTTCTAAAACTGGGTTATGGTGATTGCCACACAACTGTACAAATTTATTAAAACTCATCAAACTGTACAGTTAAAATGAGTGAATTTTATGGTATATAAATTATACTATATTAAAGCTGTGTTTTTTAAAAAAGGCAGGAGACACATGCCCTTCTTAGCTTATAGGGAAACTGTAAGCAGAAAACAAAATGGCCCAGTGAAACCTTTTAAAGGCATGCTAGTACTTTCTTACTAATGTTTTCTCACTATGTTGTTTACGAGTCAATTCCATAGACATTTGTTGACCCTTCCACTATGGGCCAGGTCCTAGAGCAGCAAGGAAAGAGTTGGGGAGAAAAGGAATGACAAAGATGCACAGGCTTTTTTGGGGAGGGACACATTATGTCAAATTTTTCAGAGGTAACTAGAAATTTCTCTTTTCTTCTACCAAGTTCCTTCATGTCAAGGTGCCTTCTGCTTTGAGTAATGAATATCTATCTGACCAGAAAGTAGTGGTAAGTGGTAGTTTTATTAAGTCATGTAACAAGAAGTCCAGAGACAGGCCCCCTAAAGCTGATACATTTGACAGACATCTCAACAGTGTTAGGGCACAGGGTCAAATTCTCTGTGATTTTACTTGGCTTTCCTCTCATAGTTGAAATATGATTGCAATAATGCCAAACGTTATATTGTCTTCCAACAAAGATAAAACAGTGTTAAAAGCAGAAAGACAGGGACAACAATTTTCCTCAAGTCTGTGTCTCTCTCTTTTTTTAACCAAGGGAACAAAAACTAACAGCCCCCCCCCCCCCGCAGATTTCCTCTCATATCTCATTGGCTGGAAATAGATCACATGCCCACCCCTAAATCAATCACCAACAAAGGGGAGTGAAATTAATATTATTTGCCTGGACAATTTTACTTATCCCTAGGGCAGTGGGAAAGTTCCCTGTTGCTGAATATACCAGTAATGCCTGAACAAATTAGGACTCTGTAAACTAGGCAGGGCGCAGGCAATGGCTACTGGGAAGTTAACCAACAGTATCTGCCATACTTAATTAACTTTTTTTTGACTGAAAGAAGCAGAAACATGACCTATTCCTTCTTTCTTTGTTGGCCATGGGTATCTGATACTCGTTATAAAATGTCTCCATGATTTTCATCCAAAGAATTGTTCTTAAAGCTGAGATTGTGCGGGGCAGTAATACTGTATTTGTTTGTGTTGTTGTAAGTTTTGAGGTTGGGTAGAGTCATATTTCACTAGCACAGTCAATAGGAAAATTGGTAATGAGCTGTTATTATCCAATTTAAAGATGTTTAACTTTTTCCCTCCCTTTAGAACATTTGACCAATTTAGATTTTGGGAGGTTTGCTGTTACTAATTAAAGAGATTGGAGCGTTAGTAACTATGTGGATTTAGGAATGTGGTATTGGTGGGATTTAGAACTAGTGCCTCTCAGCACAGGCTAATGAGCAAAAGCTGTCAGAGGCCCAGAGTACCTAAGGTGGACGGTTTCCAATACTAGAATAGGGGATGTAACTGATATCTTCAGGCCATTGGACAGAAAACAAAAATATCTGCACAGAAGCCAAGTGAGTCCCTCTCTTCCTACTCCTCCTCCCCCTTTCTCCTCCCTCTCCCTGTCATAGCTCAATCCTAGACTACAGTGTATCTGTAGTATGGATTTTTTTTTTCCTTTTTGTCTTTTTTCGTGTCCGGCAACGGATCGCAACCCTCAGTGTCGCACCCGCATCTCGCTCAGCCAGTGAGCGGGAACCGGTCTGTATGTGGGATCCGAACCCTCGGCTGGAGCACCGCCACACTCCCAAGCGGCGCACTGTAGCAGTGCGCCACCGGGCCGGCCCTGTAGTATGGATTTTTTTAATTGCCTTCATTTTATATATCACTCTCTTTGATTGCTGGAATGTTAATCAAAATAAACACATTTCAGTGATATAAATTTGTACTAGGGACAATGTAATTAATACTTACAGATATAGCTCTAGGTTATGATCTGTCTGCAGAAACTGGCCTAATCCTTGGGAAATATCTAATGCCATTCAAAGCCATTAGGTTTGTTGACTTTGATGTAGAATAATAAATGCCTGTCCCAGTAGATACTAATTCCCTTGAATTTTTTTCCTACCTTCTGTCCTGAGTCATCAAAGCCATTTTCCAAATCTTCATTTTCCGAATACCTTACAAATGTTTTCACTGTCATCTTAGCTTTTGCTTTTGGATAAATAGAGATGATTTCACATCAGATAGCCTTTCAAAAGCATATAATTCAGGACATATTTGAATTGATTTTGATTGGCCTTAGTGTTTTTCCCTCTTTGAGGGCTGGTGCATGTCCTTGCTTATGAACTGCTGCGTCTATGAATAGGCAGGTTCCTCTGAGAGGCCAGGGGACATATTTGAACAAGTTCCCCCCTGGCCTCCAACACACATGTGTGTGTGTGTATAAAGAATGGTCAGTATTTGTTGGCTGTTTGTGGTTGGCACATGTTCACATAAAAATACGTCCATGTTTGTCTCATACCATAATAGTGTCATTTTTCATTGTTTTATGTACCATTTGGCTTTGTAACATGTATAAATACTCTGTTTCTGACTTAGTAATGTGTGGAAGAAGGCAGTGTGGCAAAATTTAAGCTTTTTGCTCTCTGTAGTTATGTCTGCTTATGCATGCACCCAAAGAGTGTATAAAATGGTACATGTCTGTTTTCTTGAGACCAAGGAAACCTCTTTACTTTTCTGCCTGAGAAAAGCAAAGCACTCAATAGCATTTCATGATGTCAAATGATTTGTGAGGGGAAAAAGATGACACGAATAAATATGCATGAGCCAAAAATGAGCAATCAGGTAGTTTTGTGCAGGTGACCCTTTATGCAGTAGTAACATCCTACCTGTTAAGCCTGCCTTTTCCCTGAAGTTAATGTGATAGAGAACATCTTCTCCTGGGCCAGCTCATTAGGTAAAGCATTTTAAAGGTATTTTCTTTTCTTTTTACAGCCAAGGATTACTGCAAAGTAATATTTCCATATGAGGCACAGAATGATGATGAATTGACAATCAAAGAAGGCGATATAGTCACTCTCATCAATAAGGTAAACAGAGGTTCTCTCCTGCCTTCTAAACTGTGAACTGCTTTGGGGTGTTGACTGATAGTTCAAGCTTTTCTTTAGCCCTCGAAACACTTGGTTTTCATGGTTCTGAACTTGTTAGAAAGAACCACACATCTTTCCTTCTGATCAGGGTAGGCCCAGTGTATCTAGGTGAATGAACTCCTTGAGAATTGAATAGAATTCTGTTTGTCTTGGGGCCAGCTACAGATTTGCATCACCCTGCAGAATTCTAAGGCTGTCCCAGAAGGAATAACCCAGAATGCAGCCTGCTTGGCTGGAGATTCTACCTTCCACAGCAGCTGGGCTGCAAAGTTCTGTAATGAGGTATCCGAGGAGGGGCTTTAGAAAGGCTGGTCATGGCTCACAGGCAGAAAAATGCTTAAAGAATGTTTGCTGTTCAGATCAAAGACAGGTAGAGTGCCTGAGAGAATTTTGCCTGTCTTGTTTGGGCTAAGAAGGTTGAACGATTTTATTATCATTACAGCCAGAGCCTTGTAAACGCATGGACAGCTATAAAATCTGTGTGAAGCGACGTGGTTTAATAGGGCCTTGACTGTGTACTTTTTATGCTTTCATGTGATGGTACTCACCAAGTAGGTAGTTGAAAGACATATTATTTAAGTGATTTCTAGAATATGTGTAAGGTGGTTTTATTCTTGAGTCCAGGTGAGTGGCAGGGAAAGTGTACAGTAATTCCCTTAACACAAATGTGACTTGGGAGATCATGGTGGCCGCCTGAGCTCTTGCAGGGCTGGAAAGTGTTGGCAGGTGGAGGATGCAGGGAAGAGGGGAGAGCAGGGAAGTAGGATGGGGGTAGGCCCAGGGTCTCACAGTGTTGCCTGCCCCCACCCCCAGGTTTTTCCATAAAGTGATCGGTCGGATTTACCTTTATAATCAAGGATGGTTACCTCTAAGAAATGGCTTTAAAGATTGTGTGTTTTAAGAACCTAATCCAAAAATACCAGTGAACTAGAGGCCCCAGAGGTTGCCAAAGGTCAGGTGTTTTAAGGGAGAGAGCTGGTCCTCTCAGTGACTCCATATGAAAGTGATATGCCAGACAACACTAGAACTATAAATGCACCTTTCTAGAATAGCAAATTATTCCCTATTTTGAAGATCACCCAAGAATTGGTCCATCTTTTTACCTGTAAGATATTCTCTCCCAAAGTTATTTCAGTACATCTCTGTAGGTGTTGAATGTGGCAGGAGGAAATGGGAGGGGGGAAAAAAACGCTTCCCTCGTTTCTTTCTGCATATGAGGCAGAAACGATCCTTCCCTTTTTTACCTCCTTATGCCCCCTTTGGACTGCTTTCTTCTGCACAGTGTATTTCCTCTTTTTAATCAGATCTGTAATCAAACAAACAGAATAAGGAAATTGTTAAATGAATGTGAAGCATAATACAAATACTTTAATAATTAGCACAGATATTTGATTTTACTATGGTATGGGGAAAGGGGAAGGGCACTTTTTTCCCTGTAACGATAAAGCAACCAGAGAATTAAAACTGCCATTCTTCGCAATGGGGGCGCTCACTGTCCTGTTTTTGTTTTGTTTTTTGGAAGAGGGACAGCCTCTTTTTAATTGAAAACCCAATGTGTCAATAATATAAAAGAAAAAGCCACCATGAGGGGTCTCTTACCTGAATGCATTGGTTTCTATCTTAACCTGTTAACTTCCAGTCCTTTCCATTTGAATACATATCTTGATGAGAACACATTCATCTTGATGATTTTGTCCTTCACTGCCCAGGCTGAGATCCAGTCTGGTGAGAAGAATCTGATTTTTCTATAGACTCCATCAGAAAGCGAATATCTCCAGGTCCCATCCACACAGTAGGGAGAAATGCACAGGCGTGCGTGGCAGGCTGCTTTCAAGAGTGACCCGAGGGTTGCACCCATTTCTCGGGTTTCATAGATTATGGTACTTAGAAGCAGTTTGGAAACTGTGAAGCAGCTTACACATATTAATTTTACATTAGCAGAATGTGACGTTGTCATCTCCCCTGGACACTTGGTCTCTTGGCTCGGCTTGCACACTGATCTTGCTCCTTGGGCCTAGAGTTCCCATATGGTTTGGACACTTGGTCCTCCCGGTCCCACCCTGTCCCCAGCCCAAGGATTCTGCCTTCCTGCATCCCTGCCACTTCCCGTCAGGGCAGAGCTGAGCCCAGGCTTGAGTCCTCCTGCACCTGCTCAGTAGATGAGCAAGGGTTGGGCCTCCTCCCCCCTCCTTTCCCCAGCACCCTGCAGCACCTGGCCGACAGGAGAGCCCTGGGGTGGTGAAGGATGGAGGGACGCTTCTCCAGTTCCAGTCCCCCCACCGCCCACTTCATCCCTAGTATCCCAGCCCCTTCTGTTTGTCATCGCACAGCGAGGCCGTGCTCACATAACCCCTCTGCACCAGCCGCTGTCTTTAGTAACCTTCCTTTCCTTTATTGCAAAATCCAGATAGACGATCCTGGCACTCCTGTGCCCAGGAGGTCTGGCTTCAGTTTGTCTTTGTGGCCTTGGTCCATGTGGCTGTTCTACGAACCTCCTGTATGTCCCCATCCTGCTCATGTGTCCTTACGGACTTGACCCAGACCATGTTCCTGATGCCCGGGATGCCCTCTGCCTACACACTTAGTTGGGTTTTGTTGACAGCTAATAACACAGCCAGTCTTAACTCATGCTGCTAGGGCCCATTTTGATCTTGTTGCTAAAAAACAAAAAAAAAGAAAAACCCTTGTACTCTATCATTTTGTTTTTATTATTATTTTATATCATCTGCTGGGAAATTAGGCCTCTTGCAATCCTGTACTTGTACAGATTTTTACTTTTATCCCTGTAAAATGCTTGCCAGCCTTGACCTAGTATTCCAGTTTACCAGTAGCAGCATGTTAAGATGACAAGTGCCATGTAGGCTGCCAACTCAGAGAAACCAGGATTTGAATCCCAGCTCCACTGTCCCTGGCTGTGTGTCTTTAGGCAAGTTACTTAACCCCTCTGAACCTCAGTTTCCTCAGCCATAAAGCTGACCTCATGGGGCTGCTGTGAGGATTTACTAAGATGCTGTGTATAAAGCACCTCTTGCAGGTAGAGTTCTGCCAGTGGCACTCAATCCTAGGGACTGTCACCTCAACTTGGGCTTTTCTTTCTCATACTTCAGAAATGGGAACGGAAGGGCCAAGTTTGCTGCTAAGGCTAGAATGCCATGATATTAAGTAGGTAAAAATGGTGAAAAATTCAGAGTGGGTGAGATTTTTAGCAAGAATTTGGAAAGAAAACATGCCATAAATATTTTGCCTGTTGAAAGTGGGAAAAAATGGTGTCTGAGCCTGTAAAACCCTGCCGACCATTATAGAAGATTCTTACCTCTTCCTCAAAGTTCAGGAATCACCCAGAAGTTCATTTAGATGATCGTATGCTATTGCTATTATAAAATGAATCACTTCACCGTGATTTGTCTGCTATGCATTTTAATATGCATATTTATTGTATGTATAAGTTGAGGTAAAAGCCCTGAATTGCTGTTCTCTAAATTCATTTGCATTTACTGTAGAGGTTCTCCATTGACCCCGAATTCTCCATTGACCCTGAATTCCACAGATGTTTCCTTTTGTAGTTAGTTACGGTAGTTTCCATCTGCCCTGCTTTTCTGTGCTGTGGCAGGAGTCACAGAGCAGGCGTTGCCCTCATTTTTAGCTCTAGATTGTCAGTTCATGTGGCTTTCTAGAAAATGAGTCAGACACCTTTAGTGGGTGTCTATAAACCCTCCATGGTTCCTGAAATAATATGCAAAGACCCGAACTATTTGTGTGTGTCCCTGGAAACTAGGATGAAATGTGGCAACCCAAATGGTTTGTTTTTTAGTTATTTATAAAGAATACTTGCAGATTTGGGAGCATTTCCACTCGTGCAGAACACACCTGTGTTTAGCTTTTATTTCCAGTCACTCAAAAATAGCTCCCGCATCTGTGTTCCTGCCGCCCCCATCCCTGCCTTCCTGATTTGTGCTCAGAGCATGTTTGAAAAGGTTCAGGAGCCTCTGGATCTGTTTCCAACTGGAGAAGCTCCTGGAGAAGGGCTGAGGGCAGCTTGGTGGAAGCCTGGCCAGGGCTCAGCTGTGAGGGTAGCTGCCATTGGAAGGTGTGCCTTGCTGTGGCCGTTGTCACTTGGGGCAGAATGAGCCCAGCTGTGCAGAGGGATAATGTTCCTTCTCTTGGCCAGCAGCCTCCTGGCCTCAGAGAAATAGCCCCTTTCTCACAGCTCCCTCTAACCTAGGAGAAAGGGCTTTCTATGTGACTCCTTTGTAAACAAAGATCTTTAGGTATTTCTTATAAAAATAAAAAAGAGGCTTCCTTGGGTAGCTGTGTCTTTGATCCTTAAACCATATACAACCCCGTTTCTTCATTGTTATGAGCCTATTTGACAACACCAAGATAAATACTTAGAAGGATAATATTATTGGCTAAAATAATGGAGTGGTGGAGATGGTGGAAAGGGAATGGAGACAGTATAAGCTAGCATTGATGTTCATGGAAGGAAACTGAGGAATGAACCCTAAGAGAGAGAGGACCCAGAGTGTTAGATCACGGTAGATAGTGGCACCACTCTCTCCAGTAGTGTAGTCATCTTTCCTTGGACAGTAGGAATTATCCACTGAAGATTGCTGGCAGCAATTTTAATTTGCATCCTGTCCTATTGCCTTCACAATGTTTATTCATTCATTCATTTATATATTGGAAAATATGATGTGTTATGAGCTATGCTAGATGCTAGGGATACAGTGGTGAGCCAAAAAAGAAAAACAAAACAAAACCAAAAACCCCCACAAACCAGGACTTTTGCCTTTTCCTACAGACCCCAAGTATTTCGAGCTAGACATGCTGTGTGAGGACAGAGTTAGAGCTACCTTCTTGCATCTCTACTCAACATGTTTTCCTCCCTCCTTTCCCAGACAGTGGTTGAGCATTTCATTTATAACAGTTAGATCCGCCTACAGGACCCTACCTCCCAGCGCAGGGTTCTGGGCTGCTGGCAGCACAGCTCAGAACCCTCATCGCCGTTCCTTTTTCTGCCTGAGTCTCTCTGGAGCTCAGCAACTCACCTTGTCCTCACAGTTACCCTGGGAGTTAGGTGGGACCGTGAGTGTTCTCACCAGATTGCAAAGGAGGAGCAGAGGTGCAGAGTGCTGAAGCAGCTTTCCCAAGGGACTGACAACAACAAGCCAGTGGCAGAGCCAGGGCAGAGACATCTCCTGACTCCCTGTTGAGGGCTCTGAGAACTTGGGGGCTGGGCAGGGCAGTAACTGCGGGCAGAGTCCTTGTTTCCTGTGGAGCTGTAGGATTCTTATGGTAGGTGGGGCCCAGTCACTCCCAGAGGTGACTCTTGTCCACTCACTGACAGACACCCATTGTTGCTAGGTATCTATGGCAAGTGTCTATGGGATTTCCGTTTTAAATGAATGACATTGCCATTATTACTTATCAGAAAACACTATTACCATGCCATTACCCCATCCTTTTGTTTCTGATGCTTGCATTTTGGAATCCATGTTTCTGGTCTGTTAGGGTCAGGATGTCACTGTGGTGGTTTCTGGATTGTCCATGTCTTTCTGATTCCATTGTCACCTCTAAAGAAATGAAATGATAGTGCAGAGGAAATGCTGGGTTCGGCTCAGGGCTAACATTGGTTCTACTTGTGCCTAAAGCCCTGCTCTCCCACTGCTTTCTTTGGCTTTCTTCCCATGCCTGCTGTATTTTGCCTTCCTTTTTCCTTCTGGGCCTGGGTGCCACTTAGCTTTCTGCTTGCTGTTACTATGGAAAAAAAGAAAGGCAGGAGTCCTGAGCTCTTTCCTAAGTCATTCTATGATTATATGTTCTTTTGTTTGTTCTAATGTTTATTTCCCCTTCCTGCTTACCTCCCATTAATTCATTAATTAATCGAAACATTAATTCATGAGAAAAATGTTTTCAGACTTCCTTGCTTCCAGCCCCACAGGAAATGAGGTTGCCTCCACAAAGAGAAGTGGCTTTAGGAATCTCAAGAAAGATCTTTAGCTTGGTACAAGAAAGCTGATCAGCTGAATAGATTGCTGGCCTTGACCCTTTCTTTCTAAACTGTTGAAGCTTTTAGCAGAGCTAAAATGCTAGGATTAAACGTGGTCTCAAGGGTGAGGAGTAAATTAGCAGGTGTCACCCTGAAGATGATGACATGCTGACAGACCCATTAGAAGGACATGTTTTATGAGTGAATGAAGAAGTTAAGCATAGGTCTGGGATCATCAGGGTTTACACACATTTAAAAAATGTCACTCTTCAGTAAATGAGTCATTTATGTCAAGGAACGTATTTCTTACAGTACGGCCTGTCTTGTTAGACTGCATATGTCCTTATTTGAGACAGAAGTCGCAATATATTTCCTCCTCAGGGCATTAGAAACCCAAAGGAATGCAGTTTGCTGATGTGCTTTGTCTTCATCTTAAAAGCAGCCAGAACACTGGGGCAGATGAGAAGAATCATGACACCCTAAGTGCATTTGATAAAAACTCTTCCTTCCTGAGCTCGATTACCATCACAAACACACAGTTTTAAATTAGATGAGGATGGTAAATGTATGACATGGGGTAGGAGAAAATATCTTTTTAATTTACCAGTAGACAGCCAAACAATGCCACCCCAAAATTTTGATGGTCATTTTTCCTTTGCATTATGGGAATGAGTGTGCAGTTAATGCAAATTCCCAGGTTCATGTGTCTCCATGAATTATATAAAACTGTCTAAAGGGAACTTGTGTTTGTTCAACCTTATTGTCATATTTCCCAGAGTGCTTAAGTGGCAGGACATCAATAATCCTTGCAACACCATCTTGGGAAACTTTTTTCTGCAACACACAGAAAACTCTGCAGGTGTCTCAAAGAATTAGAGAAACTTCCCTGTTTTTCTGATTTCTATTCCCAATTTTTCTGATTATTTGTATTACTCTGAGAGGGGTATTGTGAAGATTAAATGAGATGTTGTGGCTGAAAGTGCATTAGAAACCTATATAATAGGTTTAGAAACCTATATAATAGGTTATAATTATTGCTATGATATATTATAGGAAGAAGAAAAGATACATGCTCAGTGACTAAATGTATTTTCTTGGTATGTTGAACTGTCTTGAAATTAAGGTTAGTACTTTCCCTGACATTTCTCTTAATTGTTTATTTTAACTTTTTTTTTTTAGGATGAAAGTAATTTATTACAGTTATAGAGCCCTTGTCCTATTAAGTATCTCAAAGCTCTTTACATTCACATTTGTATTTTATTAAAATATACTTTTTCTGAGATGGAAAGTGGCATGGCATACATTTTTAAGTAATACTTTGAAATTTTGTAATACTTACTCTTGGGAAAACAATGAGAAGAAAACAGATAAATATAAAGAAAAGTCAAAATTACCCATGACCTCACCACCTTCATATACCTTTCTTAATATTTTAGCAATTATTCTTTCAGTCTTTTTCCATATACACACATAATTACAGTTTTAAATAAAAATAGGATCATATTATACACACTATTTTGTAACCCTCTTGGTCCAAAATTTATCATTATTTCTGGCAACATGGTTAAATGGTTTCTTAGCATCCTAATGTATGGAAGGGAGTACCACAATCCTCTTTTATATTTAGCTTGTTTCCAGTTTTTTCTCTATTTTAGATCATGTTGCATGTAGTCATCACCTTGTTTCTAAGTCCTTGTGCATGTAATTATTTTTGCCACTTTCAGCTAGCTGTGCAACCTTAGGTTGCTCATCTCTCTGTGCCTCAGTTTGTACATCTGTGAAATGGGGGTGATAATAGCACTTATCTCCTGATGTTGAGAAGATGAAATGAATTTTTAAGTAGGTAAAGCACTTAGAAATCCTGGCTCATATTAAGTGCTGTATAAAGGTTAGCAGTTATTATTTCCTAATGATAAATTGCTAAATGTTATCCTGCATCAGTGCATATTGAGGGCAGTTAAATGATGTTCTGAAAGATTGTGCCAATGTAGTACCCCCATCCTTGTCATCCCTGAGTATTATCATTCTTTTTAATCTCTGCTAACATGATTTAATCTCTGCTAATTCTGCATTTTAAACAATGATTACTACAGTTGAAAATTTTATGCATTTTCCAATTTATTTTTATAAAAATACCTTATATTCAGAACATTAGCCATCATCTTTCATATTATAAATATTTTTTCTTAGTTTATGACTCATGGAGATATTTAAGAAAAACGTCATTAAAATAAATACCTTTTAGATTTAAGATTTCCTCATTTTATAGTTAACTGTAGGTGCAGTAAAATCCATCTTTTTAAGAATCATTTTACTTGAGGCTTTTATATTTTAGTTCTCATTGGAAAAGGTAGTCAGCTATTAAATGCATTCCTTTTCTGCCTTCCTCAGGGCTTTTAGAGGTTCTATTTAAAGCTTCTGTCCTTGCAGTATTTTTTTATAGCGGCATTCAGAGAGCCCCTGAGGTTCTGCATGGATGCATCTAAGGATCCTCATGTCCTATGCCAGGACTCTGCAAACTTCTTCTGGAAAGGGCCAGAGAATAAATATTTTAGGATTTGTGTCTAAAATATTGCCGTGCAGTCTCTGTTGCAACTACTCAATTCTGCCATTGTAAAGTGAAAGCAGCCACAGAGGTAAATGAATGGGAGTGGTTGAGTTCTAATAAAACTTTATTATGGACACTTATATTTGACTGTCATGTAATTTTCACATTCTTTAAAATATTATTCTCCTTTTGATCTTTTTAACCATTTAAAAATGCGAAAACTATTCTTAGCTTGTGGGCTGTGGAGAAATAGGTGGCAGGCCAGATTCGGTCCATGGGCTGTAGTTTGCTGGCCCCTGAAATAGAATATCTGAAAATAGACCCATAAAAATCCAGCCAATTAATTTTCAACAAAGGTGTGAAGACAATTTAAGAGAGAAAGGGTAATCTTTTCAAGAAACAGTATTGGCACAAGTCGACATTCATAGGCAAGAAAGTGAACCCCAACCTAAACCTAAAACATTTTGCAAAAATTAATTTAAAATAGGCCATAGATCTACATCAAAAACATACAGCATAGGGCCGGCCCCGTGGCGCACTTGGGTGAGTGCAGCGCTTGGGAGCGCAGCGGAGTTCCCGCTGTGGGTTCGGATCCTATATAGGGATGGCCAGTGCGCTCACTGGCTGAGCACGGTGCGGACGACACCAAGCCAAGGGTTGCGATCCCCTTACTGGTCACAAAAAAGACAAACAAACAAAAAAAAAACATACAGCATAAAATGTTATTTATGAAAACAGAAGAAAAAAGAGTTGTTAGACGTGATACCAAAAGCATAATTCATTTAAAAAAAAAGGCTGCTAAATTAGACTTCAGAAATATTAACAACTTTTGCTCTGCAAACACACTGTTAAGAGAATGTTGTTGGCAGTGTTTAGTAAGTAATGGCCTGATGTGTAATTGTATGCATTTCATGGACTTTGGTTTTGTTCTGAGTCTTCCTGGGAATATCTTTTGTAGTATAAGTAAGGCCATGGATCTCTCATATTGGAGGCTTTCTCTGTCCCCATATCCCTTCTCCCCCAAGGTGGCAGACAGACATAGCCATCCTTTACTGGTCTGGCTTTGACTTAACTGAGCAGCCTGAGGGCCTGGATTTGACCTGGAAATTGTATTTTTAACCCACTGCAAAGACCTAGAAGCTAAATTGGGTAAGTGTAGATAAAAGACTCCAAATAAATTTTTAGACCAAGAAATAAATTTTCCTGATGGAGAAACTTCTTAAAAGAAACGATTTATCTGGTGAAGAATGGAGGTAAAAGGTAGAAATTAGGAATTTGCTAATAGCTGTTGCAGATGGCTTTGATGTTCCAGACCTTCAACATGATCATGGCTATGCCCTTCACCTCTTATTCCTTCTCAGTCCTTATCTGTGAAGTGAAGATTACCACTCCTCTGCCTTTACAGCCTTCTTTATATCTCTTAGAGGTGGTACAAAAGCTAGGAAAATCTCTTAAAGCATAATGAAAGATGCTTTATGAATACCACTGTCTTTATCAATGAAGCAAAATGATTTTCTGTCATATCTGTTATCCTTTTAATGGGATGTATTTGGATGCAGAGTCAATGCAGCTCTCTAAATATAAATGCAAACGAAAACTCAGCTGTAGGATGCACATCCTTGAGAAATAAACTCTACCTTTAGCCATGTGCTATGGATGAGCTGCAGGTGCCATTAGAAACAGCTTTTAAGATTTAACATTGTGGTCATCTCAATGTAAATGATCTAGTGAGTAGAAAATGGAGAGTTTCTCTGAAAACATATCGTTACATATGTTTGCATACTTGATTATGTTTAAATGGACAGAAAAGATGTAAAAGTGCTACTTTAATGATTTATATTTTGTGTATGACCTGTTCACGTGCCTTCATATATGTGTACAGTTAATGTCTCTTGTCATGCTTAAAGCCAGATTACAAGGACATGGGAAAGTCCCCCTCTTTATGATCATCTCCTTTTCATATGATTACTGATTTTTGAAGTGGATTTATGGGGGTAGAAAATCCTTCATTCTGCTATTAGAAAATGTATAAAGCATAAACATTTTCTGAGAAGAAAATTAAGATTGCATATGCTGCAAACAAAGTAATAAAATCAATGAGCAATTTGGGTTTATTTGTTGTGAATAAACTATACGCCTGTGTTCCACAACTCCAGGAGGTACCAGTATGAATGGGTGACCCTGGAGTTGGGCAAACATGGCAGCATCCATTAGGTGCTATTCTCTGAAGGGGCTCCAGATAGGAGCATCTTTTTCTAAGAGGAAGACATGCTATGAACATGGAGGCCTTTGGGGCTTCTGCCCTTCATTGTCTTCTGTTAAAATCCCCTGGGCCTTCCTGATTCCTGTCTGCATGACTTTTTTAATGCCCATGGAAGCTCTGTTCTCTTTCTGGGGACTGCGATTTAGCTTAAGCTTTTTTCTCATTATTTAGTGACATCTGGACTCAAAGGATACTTCTGTAGTATTTCCTAACCCATGTGCTATGAGTGGGTCATAGAATTGTAGGAGAATGATTCCTTTAGCTCTCCAGGTTGGGTGGAAAGGGCCTTCAGTGGTTGGTACTCCCCTCTGGGCTGATGGCCTCCAACAACCTTTGGCCTGTAGTAGTATGTCATAAAAATGCTATAATTTTACATGTGTGCCATTATCTGAAAAAGGTTGGGCGGCACTAACTTAGTGCATGTATTTATTTTTCTGGGTGAAGATGTTTAACAATGACTGTACTTTACCTTCAGGATTACTTCATCTTCCTTGTTAGAGAAAGGTATATTTGACTAGCAACAGAAACTCCAGGATAATTAAAAACCTGTGTATGCATCTTCATTTCAGACATTCTTTTTCTAGGACTTCTTTTGGGAATTAGACCTTGAAATAGCTCTGGCTTTTAAAGATCGAGCTTAAAGTTCTATTATATGTAGAATAAGATAAATTTGCTCTAATTAAAGAAACAATATTTTTAATGAAGTATAAAACTTCTGGTTGCAGCTGTGGTGGAGTAAAGGGTATTAGACTTACTCTCCTGCCATAGACAACTCTAAAATTGGACAAAATATATGAAGTGGCTCTTTTTAGGCATTGAACAATACATAGCACAGGGACATGATCCTGGAGAGAAGAGAAGCATAAAAGTGAGTTTCACATCAACTCTAGCTTTTTACCTGGAGGTACTTTCTAAATTGCAGCAAAGGGCAGTGGAGCTCAAACAAAGAGCAGCAGACTCATTGGGTAGAGGAAACAGAAATTCCAGTGGAGCTCAAACAAAGAGCAGCAGACTCATTGGGTAGAGGAAACAGAAATTATAATTCAGGGCTGCTGAGGTGGCTTGAATTTTCAGGACAGGGAACCTTAGAGGAGTAAGTTGTGCAAAGGTAGAGGTCCAGAAGTCTTTGGCCAAATACTAAGCCAGGCATCAACAGGTCAAGAGTCCACTAGGCCTGGCAGAAAATAAGGACTTGGGGGGGGTTGGGGGGGGCCTCTGAGCTGAATGGACATCCCAGAGATCACCAGTGATGAGAGATGTTGGGGTTCTGACCAAGCAGAGTAGAAAATTGAGGGATACTAAACCTCCCTGGCATCCAACTGAGAACCCAGGAAAGCCAGCCATAGGAATAGTGCTACCCTAGACCCAGTCTAACAAAGCCTAAAAACCAAGCTTTGACAGGTCGAGCTGATCTGCAAGTAACTTGGCCAACATAACAAAACTCAACCATCTTGCAAGGAAGACAACAAAATCCAGTCTCTCAACAATGTAGCATGCATGGTTGTTGAGAACATATAATCATAAAATGACTAGGTCTATGAAGAAGCAGGAAAATGTGAGCAGTGGTGTGGGTAGACATGGGGACATTTCTGAGTACAGTTTTCAGACATTAATATGTGCTTCAATTTATATTGGCATGACCAAAAGGAAGCATGTTTACTGCTTTTTGTGTATCCAATTTTTGTTATCAATTATACAATATATAAAATGAAAAAGATCAGAAGTTGGTATAGCAAAGCCTATAAGTTGTTGCCAAATAAGAAGCCAGAACTTTTTACAAGTAGATGAACTCTGGGTCATGACTTCCCAGTATCACAAAAGAGTGAATGACTGCCCAAGCCTTTTCGATCCTGGGATGTTGGCATTTGGAATGTGACATTTTCTTGAGTGGCTTGTCCCTAGGACTGTCTCCTCTGGCTTCCCTCATTAACTGTG
The DNA here is from genome assembly GCF_000696425.1 of Galeopterus variegatus. Lineage (NCBI taxonomy): Eukaryota > Metazoa > Chordata > Mammalia > Dermoptera > Cynocephalidae > Galeopterus > Galeopterus variegatus. Next base: position 251,390 of record NW_007727349.1, read on the forward strand.
GTCTGCCAGGTATTTCTTCTGACACAGAAATAGACTGCAGTGCTCTTTTTTTGCTGTTACCTCATAAACCGTGATGTGGATGAGCCAGCCTGCTTTAGTAACTGACTTACGGGGACGTTGGAAATTCTGAGCAGAAATCCCAGCCATGCAGAATAATTGCATCTCTTGGGGAGGTGTTAACAAGCAGAGGCAGAGTTGAGTGCTTCTCAGCTCCAGCTTCCATGGAACTTTCGTTCAACAGCTCCCTGCCCACTGGGCAAGCTCTGTACAGAAGGCATTCATTTTCATTAGTAAATATTAAACGGTGCTTTTCATACTGCTGGTAGATGCTGAGGGTGTGAGGCCCCTCAGGGCACTCCAAGGCTCACTTAACAGCCACAATGAAATTGTACAACACTTACTTTCCCCTCGAATCATATCTCAGTCATCAGGGAAGGTTTTGAAAAACAGCCATGCTGGATAACTTCTGGGAAATTGGTACTAGGGAGCTTGGGGAAAACTGACAACCAGGAGAAGTGACTGAGTAGAGTGAATGTATTTTTTGTTTTGCTTTGTTTTTCATCTGGATCAAGTGAACTCATCTTTATCTTTTCAGTTTTTGATTTGAAATGTACACTTCTAAATTGCATGTTACCTTTTGGACTCAAAGAAAGCACTTGTAATGCCTGAGAAAATGTGGCCTACCTTTTGGGGGTACTTTTAAAGTTTTTACCATATTTATGAACAAATAAATTCAATACAGATCAGCAAGTAAGCCTCATCATATAAATGAAGCTTACTTTGGGTAGCTAATCTATATCTGCCTCCTCCTTGTTCAACTTGACCTTGCTTCTGATATTGGAAAATTGAGAGAAGTAGAATAAAACTCTGGGGGAACATAGGGCCATCCAGCTACTGATCCATTCAGCCAACATTTATTCAGAATCAATATGTGCCAGGCACTGCACTAGGCATTAGATGGATACAAAGGTGTGAAGATAAGATCCTTGTTTTCAGGGAGCTTACCATTTTCAAGAACCTTGATACTCGAAGTATGGTCCACTGATCTAAATCACTGATTCTCAACCTGTACACTGGAATGACCTAGGGACTTTTTAAAGGTACTAGTTTCCTGCACCCCTTCCCCTCAAATTGTGATTTAATTGGTGTGGGGTCTAGCCCAGGCATTGGGATTTAGAAAAAAAAGTTCTCAGGTGACTCTAAATGTGCAGCTGGATTTGAGAGCCATTTGTCTAATATATTGCTTTGCACCCTTGACAAAACAACCCAAGATAAAGGCTCATTCTTTTAACCAATTTACAAGCCAGGTGGCAAGTTTGTCTTTTCTAAAGATTTGAAGCCTAGAGGTAGGCACACCAGCTCTCACTGGTGACTCCCAGAGCATATGGCCCTCTTTGTGCCAACAGGTCATATGTTAGGGAGTTGCTCTCAGCTGGTCCCTGCCACTTCTTCCAGGTCACCTGGGGCCATACTGGCAGGATTGAGCAGACCGAGGCACCATGTTAAAGTCTGGGCAAGACCTTCCTCAGACACACCCCGGGGCCTTGGCATTCCTCCTCCTGGCCCACTCCAAGAGTGTGAGCTGCTGCCAGGGGGTTTCACCCGAGACAGCAGGGACTTAGGAGTGGCTCATGGGCAGCTGAGGATGGCACTGGGTCACATGCCAAATGCAGGTGAGGTTAATGAAAAAGCTTTTCCTGTCCACATTATTCCCCAGGGACTCTGGGACCAGTCCATATAATCACAGTAATGATAATAACAACAAAAAGTTGTGCCACTCTTTATACCTTGCAAAGATTTTCATGTGTATCAAGAAGCTGAGATCCAGAGAGTTTTCATCACCAGTGGATGGCCTAAGTCTCACATGGCCCACGTTTGCTCTCTTCCTCCTCTCTCTCAGTTCCACTAAGGAATGGCTGCCTTGTGACATCGTGAGTTGTCTGTCGTTAGCAGTATGCTAGTAGAGAGCAGGTGACCCGAGATAGTGCGCAGAGCATAGAGCTTGGATTACAGCACACCTGAGGCTCTGCTAATTCATTCCTTAAAAGGCAAAACATCGTTTGCATTTTATAAGGAAAAATATCATATTTTACTCTAATATCTGCCTGGTGATAAGGCATAGAGAAACCATGTTAGCCGTTTGGAGGACTTGATTATGGAAGAGTGAACATTCTATGTCAGAAATAGATGGCACACAAGTATCACATATTACACAAGTATTGATAGTCAATGTTGTACCCCACAAATGTGTATTACCGATTATGTTTCAATTTTTTAAAAGATTTAAAAAAAGAAATAGAAGGTCTTTCCATGCTGTTGACTCTCAATAAGGGTCCAGATCTACTTTCCTCTGCTTTCATTCTGATAGAGCTTATTTCTAAGCATCAGTTTTCTGGAAGCTTTCAACTGCATGCTGCTCTTTCATTCATTTCCACCTCCCACCTCATTCAGAGGCCAACCCCTCACCTGCCTACACTGCCCCTTCTCATCCTTAGTAGAATCTGAAAATCCACTAGAGTGACTGTTGTCTGGGATTACGCCTGTGGTCCTGGTGTAATTATTAATGTGTCCCAAGTTTGGAAATAAATTAGAGTATTTTGGCTACACTACCTCTCTCCTCAGTGGTCAGTTACTGCCTCATAGTCCGCCCTTCACTCAACTCCTGCCTCCTCCTTGGGGACATCCACTTCCACCTTGATGACGTTCTGGCCTCACAAGTCATTGACCACCTGTCCCTCCATTCTGCCCGTTACTCATGGCTGCCATCTGTCCTCATACCTCATGTTGCTGTACAGTATCTACAGATGTTGGTTGGGGGCCCTTGCTCTAAGCTCCTGATGGAGTTTGGATGTGTTGTCCCCTCCAAAACTCATGTGGAAATTTGATCTCCAATGTGGCAGTGTTGGAAACTGATCGAGTCATGGGGGCGGATCCCTCATGAATGAATTAATGCTCTCCCTGAGGGAGGAGAGGTAGTGAGTGAGTTCTCGCTCTATTAGTTCCCGCGAGAGCTCGTTGTTTAAAAGACTCTGGCACCTCTTCTCTGTCTCCCTTGCTTCCTCTCGCCATGTGATCTCCTTGTACCCACCAGCTGCCTGCCACTTTCCACCATGAGTAGAAGCAGCCTGAGGCCCATGCCAGATGCAGCTGTCCCAGAATCATAAGCCAAATAAACCTCTTTTCCTTATAAATTACCCAGTCTCAGGTATTTCTGTTTATAGCAACACAAAATGGACTAAAAGAGCTCCTGTTCTTGAATATTCTCTTCTGTGAACACTCTCCCTCTTCCCTTCCTTCAGCTCAGGGATCCTGCCCTTGACCTTTCACATTGTCTCAATTCTTGCCCTTGTTGTCTTCTTCCAGGCTGCTTGGATTTTCTTGGTCCCACTGTTTTGAAATCCAGCCGAGTACTCCTGCCAGTGTTTCTGTGCTGTTCTGATTCACTGTGTCTGCCACTCCCACTAGGCTCTGAGCTTGGGAGCCCCATGAGGACATGATGATTTTCTTTTGTCCCCTGGACTCCTCTCCTCTCCTGCACATTTTAGGTCCTCAATAAATAAATTGAATCTGCTGCTGTTTTACACTTCTGGAAGCACAGCCTTTATATGAATAATTCTCTCGTCATCTCTTCCATTAAAAGGCTAGTTCTTTTGTCTGGCTGTTGAAGAGGACTTATTTTCACTTCTCATTTTGCTGTCAAAATTATTCCAGTTTCCCTTAAAATAGTTTCTATTGCTGGAAAAAAAATGCCATCCTACTCCAGGCGTCGTGGTGCTGTACCCATTTCTGTTATCATTTGCAAAAAGCTAAAGTGAAACCTGGATTTGCACCACTTAGAAAGTTTGAAAGAAAAGCAGTAGCACTAAACAATATTTGAGTGCCTTTGTGGACATAGTTCTGTATCAGATGATCTGAAGTGAATGTGTAGGGAAGTTTGGTCCTCAACATAAGCAAACCTTTCACACAAGAAAAGATTGAAGATTATCTGAAAAGATGTTAATGGTTTTCTCCTCTTTTGGTACCAGAGCACTAAGTTGATACTTGTTACCCAAAAGGACCTTGCATAATATTGTATGTCTATCTTTTGTACGTCTCTAAGTTCCCTGGGGTTAGAGATCATGTTTAATGTTTAGTGCCTACAGAACTTAAATATATATTGCATTTAATAGATGTTTGTTGAATATCATGAAGTGCAAATTAACATAGTACTGAGTGTTAGAGAAAAATAAAGCATTCATCATAGTCACTTTCCTAAAGGTGAGTTTCAACTTGGATTTTGTAGAAGTGAAGGACGTATCCAGAAAAAGAGGAGGAAAAAATATGCCAGGAATCTCTTAGAAGTAGAGCCTTCTGCAATGAAAGACTTAATTTCTAAGAACTAGGGGTAAAGAAATTCCACCCCCTGTCTCCTTCATAAGTTTTTCTGGTATTGTTGATGACATTTATAACATCTCAGGGTTAGAAGAACCTCAGAAGCCACCAAATCCTGCCACCACCACCCCTGTTTGTAAAGTTCTTCTTCGGAGACTGATGCTGGATTGTTTAGGGGGTGATGCAACATGGGCAGGATTAGACTATTTACCTGGACTTCTGATTGTCATTTTTCCAGAAAAATGAGCATGCTCTCACGATGGAAGTCTTTTTTAAAAAAAAAATTTTTATTTTATATTGTCAGTATACAATGTGGTTGATTATTGTGGCCCATTACCGAAACCGTCCTCCATCTCCCCCCTCCCTCGCAAAACCTCATATCTGTATGCTTGTCGTATCAACTTCAAGGAATTGTAATTATTGTGTCTTCTTCCCTCCACCCAGTTTGTGTATTTATTTATTTATTTTTAGTTCCCACAAATAAGTGAGAACATGTGATATTTCTGTTTTTGTGCCTGAGTCGTTTCACTTAATATAATTCTCTCTAGGTCCATCCATGTTGTTGCAAATGGCAGTATTTCATTCTATTTTATAGCAGAGTAGTATTCCATCGTGTAGATATACTACATTTTCTGTATCCACTCATCTGATGATGGACATTTGGGCTGGTTCCAACTCTTAGCTATTGTAAAGAGTGCTGCAGTGAACATTGGAGAAGAGGTATACCTTTGACTTGATGATTTCCATTCCTCTGGGTATATTCCCAGCAGTGGGATAGCTGGGTCATATGGTAGATCTATCTGCAATTGTTTGAGGAACCTCCATACCATTTTCCATAGAGGCTGCACCATTTTGCATTCCCACCAACAATGTATGAGAGTTCCTTTTTCTCCGCAACCTCGCCAGCATTTATCGTTCAGAGTCTTTTGGATTTTAGCCATCCTAACTGGGGTGAGATGGTATCTCAGTGTAGTTTTGATTTGCATTTCCCAGATGCTGAGTGATGTTGAGCATTTTTTCATATGACTGTTGGCCATTTGTATATCTTCCTTAGAGAAATGCCTACTTAGCTCTTTTGCCCATTTTTTAATTGGGTTGCTTGTTTTTTTTTTTTAAAGTTGTTTGAGTTCCTTGTATATTCTGGATATTAATCCTTTGTCAGATGTATATTTTGCAAATATTTTCTCCCACTCTGTTGGTTGTCTTTTAACTCTGTTAATTGTTTCTTTTGCTGTGCAGAAGCTTTTTAGTTTGATATAATCCCATTTGTTTATTTTTTCTTTGGTTGCCCGTGCTTTTGGGGTCGTACTCATGGAGTCTGTGTCCAGTCCTATTTCCTGAAGTGTTTCTTCTGTGTTTTCTTTGAGAAGTTTTATTGTTTCGGTATGTATATTTAAATCCTTAATCCATTTTGAGTTGATTTTGGTATATGGTGAGAGGTATAGGTCTAGTTTCATTCTCCAGCCTATGGACATCCAGTTATCCCAGCACCAT
>NW_007727349.1:257906-258581 GCF_000696425.1 Galeopterus variegatus
TTAGTTTCAATAAATTTTTTTAATTCCTGCTTGATTTCTTCTTGGACTCATGTATTGTTAAGTAGAATGTTGTTTAATTTCCATGTGTTTGTATATTTTCCAGAGTTTTGTTTATTATTGATTTCTAGTTTTAATCCATTGTGGTCTGAGAAAATACATGGGATAATTCCAATTTTTTTGAATTTGTTGAGACTTGATTTGTGTCCTAATATGTGATCTATCCTGGAGAATGATCCATGTGCTGATGAGAAGAATGATTATTCTGAGGTTGTTGGATGGAATGTTCTGTAGGTATCTGCCAAGTCCAGTTGGTCTAGGGTGTTGTTTAGATCTGTGTTTCTCTGCTGATTCTTTGCATAGATGATCTGTCCAATATTGACAGTGGGGTGTTCAGGTCCCCTGCTATTATGGGATTCGTGTCTATTTCCTTCTTTAGGTCTAATAGAGTTTTCTTTATATATCTGGCTGCTCCGACATTGGGTGTGTATATATTTATGATTGTTATGTCTTCTTGATGGATCAATCCTTTTATCATTATGTAGTGGCCCTCATTATCTCTTTTCATGGTTTTTAGTTTTAAATATATTTTATCAGATATAAGAATAGCTACTCAAGCTCGTTTTTCTTTTCTGTTTTCATGGTAAATCTTTTTCCATCCTTTCACTCTTAGTCTAT
>NW_007727349.1:258892-259535 GCF_000696425.1 Galeopterus variegatus
ATGTGAGTCTTTATAGGTGAGGTTGGTCAGTCGAAGGCAGCATATAGTTGGGTCCTCCTTTTTAATCCAGTCAGCCAGTCTCTGTCTTTTGATTGGGGAATTTAATCCTTTTACATTAAGAGTTGTTATTGAAAAGTGTTGATTTACTCCTAGCATTTTATTGATTTTTGTTTGGATGTCTTAAATGTCTTTCGTCCCTTTCTTTCTGATTTACTGTTTGTTTTCTGTATTTGTTGGTTCCTTGGGTTATAGATAAACTTTTTTTTTGTCTTCATTTTTGGCATTTTTATTTACTAGTGGGTTTTGATTTTTCTTGAGTTTTTATGGCAGTGGTAGTTATTTTTCAGGTACCAAACCCAGTACTCCCTTGAGAATTTCTTGTAAGGGTGGTTGTGTGGTAGTGAACTCCCGACCCAGTACTCCCTTGAGATTTCTTGTAAGGGTGGTCATGTGGTAGTGAACTCTGGCAGTTTTTGTTTGTCTGAGAAATATAGTATTTGCCCTTCATTTTGGAAGGATAGCCTTGCGGGGTAGAGTATTCTTGGCTGGCAATCTCTGTCTTTTAGTATTTTGACTATATCATCCCATTCCTTTCTAGCTTTTAGGGTTTCTGATGACGAGTCTGATGCTAGTTTGATTGGGG
>NW_007727349.1:259545-270849 GCF_000696425.1 Galeopterus variegatus
ATCATCCCATTTCTTTCTGGCTTGCTGGGTTTGTGATGAAAAGTCTGATGTTAGTCTGATTGGGGCTCCCTTATAGGTGATTTGATGCTTCTCTCTTGCAGCTTTTAAGATTTTCTCTTTGTCTTTGAGTTTTGCCATTTGACTATAACATGTCTTGGAGAAGACCTTTTTGAGTTGAATACGTTTGAGGGTCTTTGAGCTTCCTGAATCTGAAGATCTGTGTCTTTTCCTGTACCTGGGAAGTTTTCTGCCACTATTTTGTTGAATATGTTTTCAATGCAATCTCCTTTTTTCCTCCCCTTCTGGAATACCAATGACTTGGATATTTGAGTGGTTAAGGTTGTCTGATATCTCTCTTAGATTTTCTTCAATGTTTTTCATTCTTTTTTCTTTCTTTTTTTTTTTTTTTTGTCTGCCTGTGTTATTTCAAACAGCCCATCTTCAAGGTCAGAAGTTCTCTCTTCTGCTTCTGCAAGCCTGCTGGTTAAACTCTCTGTTGTGTTTTTTATTTCATTGAATGACTTCTTCAGCTCAGCAAGCTCTGCTACATTCTTTTTCAGGGAATTGATTTCCTTGTACATTTCTTCTTTCAGGTCCTATATACTTTTCCTCGTTTCATCATGTTGTCTAGCTGAGTTTCCTTGTATCTCATTTAGTCTCCTTAGAATTATCACTCAAAACTCCTTGTCAGACATTTCCAGAGCTTCTTGTTCTACAGGATCTAGAGCAGAAGAGTTATTACCCTTTGTTGGTGTACTTTCTTGATTTTTCATATTTCTGGTATCTTTCCTTTGATGTTTAGTCATCGTGGCAAGGGATTTCACGGTCCACTGGTTCGACACTATTGTCTGGCTAGGATGCTGCTGAGGCTGCCAAATTGGCACGGCTGCCTCAGTGTCTGCTTGGTTGCTCACTGATGCCTTGGGTCTTGGGCCTCTCTGGGGAGGAGCCTCTGTTTGATGCACTCAGCCGGGCTGGGGATGGAGTCCGGCGGCGGCGAGGCCTACTTACTCGGTTGCACACAGGCATTGCAGAGCACGTGGTCTCCACGGATCTTGGGCCTCTTCAGCGGGGTGCCTCTCTGGTTGGCGCACACTCGGCCAGGCTGGGGATGGAGTCCGGCAGTGGCAAGGCTATTTATTTTTAAAATTTTCTTTTTGTTTCATTGAGCAAATGTTCCCAGTTGGCAGATAAATTTCCTCCATGTGGAAATTCGTGGATCCAAGTTTCTTCCATCTTATGTCACCATCATCCTCCAGCACAGGGCTTGGCAAACTTTTTCAATCACAGTGGTGCCCGTACATCCTCGTCCTGGGAGTGTTACCAACAGGTCAGGCTTGGCTTGCCCTCTCACCTTAAACGAATGACAGTTTCTGAGGATTGGAAGTCCAAAGTCTAAGGAGCACATCTGATTATGGCAACAGTGACCCAGGTGTCTCACATTGCAAGACAGTGGAAACAGAGAAAGCAGGGAGAGAGACCTTCTTTGAAAGCCCTCAGAACCACGCTCCTGACCACCATTTTTAATCCGTTCACTACTGCATGGTCCTACAATCCCCCATGTTGGAAGTCTTTTGAGCCCTTGTTTTGCTCTGGGTAAATCTGAACTTGACACTTCAAGTGTCTTTGTTTTTGATGTTGGTTGGGACGAGGATTTACAGTCTGTGACTAAGGACCAGTTTCCATAATCTGAATTCTCAGGAGTCAATTTATACTTCTTCTAACAGTCAGTTTATCCTTGTCACTGGTGGGGGAGGGGGGGAGAAGATGGTAATCATTTACTTCTCACCAGAGGTGGGCCTTATGCTAATTTATTTAGAATCCTCACAAGTTCAGGTAGATAGAGGCCATCTTGTCCTTTAGCAATCCAAGTACAGATTAAGTATCTCTCATCTGAAATGCTTAGGAACAGATGTGTTTCAGATTTTTTTTGGATTTTGGAATATTTGAAGAATACATGCCAGTTGAGCATTTCCTTTAGCATGTTGGTACTCAAAAAGTTATGAATTTTGAAGCATTTTGGATTTTTGGATTAGGGATGCTCAACCTGTATTGGACTGCAGGATACCAAGAACTCAGATTTAGAAAAGGTTTTCTTTGATTCCACTAATAGGTGTTATATGGGGCATTGTGCAAAGGGCTTGGGGGTATAATGGTGAAAAAGTCAGATGTGTTCCTCCCTTTGCTGGATGTATGCTCTAGAGAGGCACAAGCAAGCCCCTGGAGGGCCAGGGCTTATGGGGCTTACAGCAAGGCCCTAGGCCAGCTGCACATCTGATACTTCAGCCCTCCCGGCCCTTTCACCAACCCCATAGATCTTGCGGAGGACCACGGGGTCTCTCCATGGGCCCTGAGCATGACCTTCTGTCTTTCCTGCTCATCTTCTTGCTTCTGATGTCACTTTAAAAGTCCTCTGTGTTACCAGCAATTTTTGGAAAGCCTTTGCTGATTCGGGGCTTCAGCTGGAAGTTGTTGATCACAAGTCAGAGGATCAAGTTTTTACTCAAGGATGCTGTACTTGACAGCAGTATGTATATTTTATATACACAGGGCAGGAAGAGCTGCCCAAGTGAGGAGGTTTACAGTAGGTCAGGCAAGTCCTGGATCAGGTGGTAGAAGTGGAATTGGACCCAGGGGACAAATGCAAGAAATAGTATAAAAGTAGAGCGCATTGGACTTCCAACCAATTGAAAATGGGAAAAACTAGAAGTGGCTTTGTGGTGTGAAATTCAGTGCCCAGGAGAACCATGGGGCCATTAGGCTCATGATGGCAGGTTAGCCAAGGCCAGGCTCATGCTGGTTTTGCTCACTGCCTTCTCCCTAGCACCCAGCTCAGTGGCCAGCACAGAGTAGGTGTTCAATAAAAACTTGATGAATAAGTGAACAGGACAGAGATTATTCAAAGTGAAGCAGGTTTGATCTGGAAGAATGAGGAGGTTTATTCATTTAGTAAGCAAACATTGAGTTTTGTAAGGTGGAGGAAGGGCTTTTCATGAGGACAGCTGTGCTCCATCAACATCGAAAAGAGACGGCGAAGGAGAGCAGCGCGTTAATGAGCTCACATAAAGTGTGATTTTTCATATGCTTGCCTGGGTGTCGCAAAGCCCGATTTAATTTTAACAAGCTTTGTGACAGGCTAATCACAGAGGACATTCAGACCTATGATATTTTCTAAGCCACGTTTGCAGTTAATGCAATACTTTTATTTCAGTAAAATTAAAATGAAGAAGATACATGTCCTCTGATCTTTAAAGAAACAAAGAGAAGACCTTATTGATTCAGGACATGTAAAAGCAGCATTGGGTTTTGAGTCCCGGCTGACAGCTCCAGCATTCTTTAGCTTTTGTCCTCCCCTCTGACTTTGGGGTTTGTACTGACTTATTAGCTGTTGTCATATTGATATCAGCCTCAAGGAAAGGGCCTCCGTTCTCTTGAAAAGGGATATCAGACCTTTCTGGAGTGTGCTTGGCCCCATTTCTCACTTCTGCTGTCCTGTTTCCTAGGACTGCATCGACGCAGGCTGGTGGGAAGGAGAGCTCAATGGCAGACGAGGCGTGTTCCCTGATAACTTCGTGAAGTTACTTCCACCGGACTTCGAAAAGGAGGGGAATGTAAGTCTCCGTGGCTTTGATCTCAGTGCCCCACACACTGTCAGGATTGTGGTTTCCATGATGGGACTTGGGATGTGGGATGGGGGAAATTTGGTGTCATGTTGGAGAGCATTGGCAGTTGAGTGTTCAATGGACCCGGGTTCTGAGCCCTCAGCTGCCCTATGCTCTATAACAAGTCCGTTATAGGACTCGTCCGTCAGCTGGTGACAGTGATCCCTGTTATAGGGTTGTTGCTTATATAAATAAGGTAATATGTGTAAAGCACTTGGTGCAGTACCTGGCACATTTGAACACCCATATAAACTGTGAGAACCCTGGATGCTCTGTTTGGTAAGTTGACTGGCTGTGTCCTGTGTAGCATGGTCCTTGGTGGTAGTGATGTAACCAATATTGTGGAGTGGCTGAAAAGCACATAGTGAGGCTGAGGATGCAGAGCAAGGCGTGCTAATCTTGCCACACTATATATGCATGCAGGTGTACATGCACACACGTCCATGGATGTGTAATACACACCATCACCCATGTTTACTCTTTCTGTGTGGGAACCTGTTTGACAATGCTGTTGTTGAAGTGATCCAGTCCATCTCTGTTTGCCTCACTCCAGGTGTATTGTTTCTCTGCCAATGATGTAAGAAGAAATGTTAAAAAGTTAGAAGCACTTTACAGTATAAGGGGACAGCGATTTGGTCTTATCCATCTTGTTCTGCACCTCAGGGCTCTTTGCTCAGGCGTTCACGTGACTTCTGCCTACCTTTCCCCACCTGGGCCATCTTCATGCTCATGGGGCTGTTACTGGACCATGCTAAACCTGACCTTGACACATCACCATTGCAGCAGAGCTGAAGTACAGGAAGGGTAGCTTCAGTACTGGTGGACTGGTTGCCAAGGATACTAAGCTAGCATTTAACGGTGTGTGCACTGCTTAGACAAATAGGTATAATTGTTTAAGAAGCTAGATGGTGTTAGCACCCACCAAGATTATGTATGCCTAGTAGATCCTTAGATTGGTTTGAAGCCTGAGGTCATACCTTTTAGACTTTCTAATAGCTTTCTCTCTTGTATAGTTTAGGTGAAGGATGTTATGTCCCACACCTGTTATTCTCTCTTGGAATCTGAATTTGGGCTCTAGAAAATCTGGATTTTGCTTCCTAATGTTTTTTAGATCCATGCTACTTAAATTGTGGCCCATGGATTAGCAGCATCAGCATCACCTGGGAGCTTGTTAGAGATGCTCAAATCCCACCCCAGACCTGGTAAATCAGGATCTGCATTTTAACAAGATTCTCAGGTGATCTGTTTGCATATTACACTTTGGGAAGTGCTGATATCTGTCTAAATGGTGACAACCCCACCTTCCAGTCCTTTACACAACAGAGAAGAACTCATCATTCAATGAGGAAATTTTCCACCAAGAAGAATCATGTGAAACATTTTTACTAATGAATGTAGCAATAGTGGATTAACAGAAAATTAGTCACTGAGAAAAACAGACACTAAACATTTAGTAATGACTGAATAGGAAATGTTTTGAAATAATAGGACACAGGAATGAGGTTTGGCAAACTTAAAGTATAGTGCTTGTGACTCTAGGCTGTGGCATCAGATAGACCTGGGTTCACATCCTGGCTCTGTCGCTTACTTGTTCTGTAGCCAAGGCCAAATCACTGAATGTCCCTAAGCCTCAGTGTTCTCAGCCATAAGATCGTGAGAATAATCGTACCTACATTGTTGAACTGTTGAGAAGATAAACTGAGATGATGCCCATGAAGTCTTTAGCACAGTGCCTGGCGGTTGGTAAACGCCCCATGCAGGTGAACCCTTCCAGTCTTTATCATTACCATTACCTTGAGAGTAGGAAGGCTCCAGCTACAACTGTGAAGTAATGAGATAGAAGGCTGACTCTGGTTCTTTCTGCTCTGGCTGATCAAATCAACAGTTATCTTGGTGTCTTGGTGAGGTTCCCTGGGAATCTGAATGCATCTAAGAACTTTGATGAATAATCATTAAAAAAAAATTCAGTGATTCATAAAATACATTTGTAGCCACAGGCAAGCACAGAATGGCATAATCTTCACGTTATTTCTCATATTTTTTTCTGGATCTACTGCCTGACAATTGTGTTTTCTTTTCATTCATTCACTCACTTGGTATTTCTTGAGTCCCTTCTCTGGCTACCATGCTGGCCGATTGGAAGTGAAGCGTACACACAGTTGCTGCCCTTGTGGGCTTAGGGTTGGGCAGTAGGTCTGGTGTTCAGGGCCATAGAAACTTGCCAGATGTTTCTGAGAGGACACCCAGTGTGGGCCTCTCCAAGTGAGTGGAGGTGAGGGGGCCATCCAGATTGCCTGTTTCACACTTGTCACCTGTCTTTGTGAGCCTGGCAAAAGCTGGTTCCATCCTTAAGCTTTTGGATGCCAAGACCTTCATGGTGATTCTTCTTCCTTTGGCCAAGGAATCTTAGCAAGCACTCCATTGTCCTAGACATTTGCCACCTCATTGGTTCTGATCGAGGTAGTAGTTTTTTTTAAATGACAGATAAAATTGTATGTATTTACTACATACAACGTGATGTTTTGAAGTATAGATACATTGTGGAATGACTAAATCTAGCTAATTAACATATGTATTACCTCACATAGTTATCCTTTTTTTTGTGGCAATAGGTAGTATGGCTTTGAAGGCTAAGGTAAAATCTGGATCATTCTTTAACAAATGGGCAAAGCCTGCGATTGCCTTCATTGTGGCACCCTGCCTTCCAGTTCCTGGCCATATTTTAGTAGGGCAATAAATTCGCTCAGGTGAGAGAGACTCCACAGCGTATTCTTCTAGAAACTCTGTGTTACGTAAGATATTAAGGGAAGCATTTCCAGCGGGAGAATGAAGTTGTCAGGGATGAGTGGCCAGGGCTTGGCTTGCTCAGTGGGGCATGTGCACTCTTGGGCCCCACGTGCATCTCTCTACCTGGGACAAGCGGCTACTGTCTCTTTGATAGGTCTTTTAACCTTGTCCCTATGAAGCAGAAAACCCAATTTTAGGAAAATAATAGTCATACCTGTCAAAGTAATACGTACAGCTGAAAAGTGATTGTATAATGTGACATTTAGCTTTTAGAAAATTTAAAGTATAACATCCTTTTTCATCCCCTCTGGCCTATAAAACCAGCCAACCAGCTTTGCTGTGGTTGTTATACCAGCCTCTATTGCTGCACCCAGAGTATTGGTGAGTTGGTGACAATGTGACTGGAGATGGCGCTGTCATTTGTTGAGTTGATGGTGTAACGATGATTAGAATCATTAACACAAAGGCACTATGTGAATGACAGAGTCTGAAACATTCTGCCACCGGTTTCAGCAGATGTCAGCTTGTCTTGCCAGTGACTGGGGTTGCTATCATTCACCCAGCAAAGAGGACGGTCTGTGGTGATTAGGGGAGACAGAAGCAAACAGCATTTATTCAACAGCAGGTCTGTTGACTCAGTGGGTGGCACCCGAGCATTCTGATGAGGCTGGCTTATTTTCTGCTGGCGTGTGAATTCAGGTGGTTACCACAAGGCCATTTGGAATTCCTGGCGGTCTTTCTTCCAGAGTGCTCAGCGGATTCTCTCTCACCAGGGTGACAAACGCTTTGGGGCTTTTCCTGAAGATATTCCAGACAAGCACGCTGATCTCTCAGTGCATATTTTAGAGCAATTATATAAGCTATTTATAAGAGAACCTAGATTCAATGGCTGTCTGTTTATTTTGAGCCTTGACAGTAAAATTGAATATCAGAATGAAAAGATTAAATATTCTGAGAGCTCTAATGAAGCAACGTGCTCTGGCTTTGTTACTGAAGGATAGCGAGGAGCTTGGTCTCTCAAGAACAGCAGGAACAACTTCTCATTGTCATTAAAAAAGGAAAAAAATAGAATAGGGTATTCTGAAAGACAGTGTTTTAAGAAAGCCTCAGGCTTGCTAAGAGAGACTTCAAATCCCCGGAAGGTATTGCTATCCTGACATGGACTGATGATTTGGGGGGCTCGTTCTTATGAAGAATGAGGGTGTTGCTCAGGTTCCCAAAGGTGTTTCTCTAGTGAATGCTCCACAGTGGAGGCTCTTGCCTCTCAGCCTCAGGGACTCAGAAACCTGCCCTCCAAGATGTCCCTGTGACTGGGATGCAGGCTCACCTTTGCCGACTCACAGAGACTTGCCCAGGTAGCAGGCTGCCAGCTTACTAATGGCAGCAGGAATGAGGCGCCAGGCAGTAGGGGATGCAGGGGTCTGCCTGCCCTGGGTATTCGTCCCCTATGATCCTGATTCACTAGAAGCCGGGTTCCATCAGAAACTATATTTATCTGGTGCCTGCTGCTGGGAGCGAAAGGAATTAAAACAAGAGGAATTAGTTGTCCTTACAAAGGGTCTGGCAGATATTGTTTGAGGCCCCCTCACACACTAAAGGGAAAGGTTTGCCGAGGGAGCCGAGTGCTGATTTCAGCTGAGCCCGGATAATGCTCGCAAGAACACGGCACCGTTGGCCTCAGCACCTCTCCCTTCTCTCCGTTTTCATGACTGACTGGACCCTTCCTGTTTTTATCAATCTCCAGACACATTGTGATACCATCAATTAGATTTCCCACTTTCTCATGTACAATCATGTACCAACCCAGCCTCCTAAGATTGTTCTAGATCACTCAGCAGAAGTTTTGCATGTTCCAAACTTTTACAGGAAAGAAACTATCTTGCTCAATTCGCACAATGGCTAATCTACCATAGGTAAATTTTGCTAGTTTAACTCAGACTGCCTTCTCTCTACCAAGTTCTTAGGCGGCCCCTTACCTTAGCCCCTATCTTCTGACAATCCAGTTTATAAAATCTGTTCTTAGCCCAAATTTTCTTTGTTCCTCGTCATTGCCTTTAGCCGTTTGAGAACTACAGTAGTTCTAATTTCTAAAGATGCTCAATAAATTATTTTCCTGTTTTTAGTCCTCCAAAAGAAACAAATAGGTGCTTCTAATAAGCAGCCTGATGAAAAAAAAAATCACCTACATTATCTGTCATGTACATTTCATTTCCTGGGTGGTTTCACGTGCAGAGGATGGGCTTGTCAAGGCGTTAATGTTGCCCACATATGGTCTATTGACACAGCCCCGGTGGTCTTCCTCAAAGCCACCTGCATGGTGTTCCCTCTCTGGTACTTACAGCCTGTACTTTCCCAGTTGAGCCCCTCATTCAGTATACTCTTGCCTGAAGTGCTTATTCCTATCACTCTATATGAACTGTAATCTCTTTGAAGGTAGAGCCCATGTTCCAAGCATCTCCTTCATGGGCCGAACAGCATGCATGGGACGTGGTTGGCAGTCAGGAATCCCTTGTCTTTTGGTCGCTTGGTACCAGAGTGGACCTTCCCTTCTCTCCTGCTTGCTGCTCTCTCTTGTATAAAAGAGGAGGGAGTGTAGGGGGGAGGGGGAAGCTGGGCTCTTATCATATTCCCCTTCTCAGACAAAGGGGGGCCCAGGTCCTTCCTTCTGGGCATGGGGTCTGGGCATGGAATCGAGGCATTACTTCCAGGGTGGGATGGATGGAGTAAAGGGGTGAGATGAGGTAAACTGAGAGAGCACCTTAGGGAGAAGCCAAAGGCTGGCTGACCACCCAATAGGCTGTCAGTCTAGCTGGGCCCAGCTAAGTGGAAAACCACAGATGTAGGTTACCAGCCCAGAGGCTGAGGGGAGGAAATAGAGAGAGACCCTCCCAAGGGCAGGTTGTACAGTGGCGCCCAGGAATCTCCTGTGCAGGTGACAGGGCAGCCATTTGCCGTGGACTCTGTAGGGTACAGAGGGGTGGTTACAGACACTGTCATCGTGCAGAGCATAGTCCCGGCAGCACACTTTAAAGGTGTGGCTGGTCCTCCAGGGGCAGGGGAGAAAAGGGCAGAGCAGAGGCCCCCATGTGTTTCAAGAGCTATGACGGGGTGGGCTGATTGGGAACTGTCCATCTGTGTCTCCTCTCCAGCCTCACTCAAAGACACCTCCAGAGAACTTAGCTGGCTGCGTGGAAGAGGGCTTACCAAGGTCCGAAGTTGCTCAAAACGAAGCTGAGCTGTTTTTCCGGAACTACCATAGTCTCTAACCAAGCCCCACTACAGGGCACCCAGCCATCAGGGTATACCCCTCCGGTTATTTTCAACAAATCCCATCTCTGGGGCCCGAGCTCTGAAAGCAAGCTGGCTCACTAGGAAGAGCAGTTGAGCCAGTTGACAGGCTCTTTTGTTTAGGACTGGCTGGTCTTGCCAAAGGGCAGAGTCAGTCCTGAAATCCTTGAGCAGGAAGCAAAGCTTGCCTTCTGCCAGCCTCATTTTGGAACATTGAGATCTGTTTCCTTCCTGGTAGTATAATGGTAAAACTCAAATCTAGCTGGTATATCCTTTGAAGGATGGTGTTTGCATCTCGGTTCAGGCCAGCAAGTCCACACAGGCAAGGACGGCCACGCATGCACACAGGCCTATATCCTGCATATGGGAAGACAGTGGATGGAATTTGGCGCTCCCAGAAATCAGAAAATGTTGGCTCATTGATGTTATCAACATTTGCATGTTGCCTCTTTTTTAATGAATTCCCACAGTCTGGACATTGAGAGACATGAGTTCTGGGCCCCCTTTGGCTACCAACTAGCTGTTGACACAGCCCCTCTGGACCTCAGTTTTCTCAGCTATAAAGGGGACCCCTAGGATCACCTGTAGCTCTAACATCCACTGTTTTGGGTTTTTTTTTTTTTTTTTAAAGCACTTACCTGCAAACGGAGTTGGCTGAAGCCACCTGAGTTTGAAGCTGGATTGTTTTTATTTCATCATGGGAGGGAGAGAGAAAAAGTAGAACAAGTGCCTATAAAAATTCAGGACTTAAAATACTTGCCTGAATTGAAAGGACGTTTCTGTCTGTGCACCTGCGAGAGCTAGTTAATATCTTATTGCTGTTGAACTCCACAGAGGAAACTTTGACCTACCGCTTAAACTGGAGGACATCCCCCCACCCCCATCCCATTTTCTTTCTCCAGTACAGTTGGACATTTGGAGAAAAATCAACTAAATGATTTACTCATGTCCTTTTATCTGAGAATCGTGAACTCCTGTGATAAATGTTTTTCTGTCACATTTTGCTTGACATTTACCCAGTCTGCTTTCTCAGTTCTCACTGCCCTGTCTTCCTGTTGCATTAAAAAAAAATTGTAGGCCCACGTGCAATCCTTTATTAATCCTTGGGGTGGGGGTGAGGGCTAATCTCGGGCTGCATGGATCCTTGGTCCTGATTTTTGTTTAGAATTATATTAAAGGACATCTTATTTGAAAACGTGGCTTCTTTTCTCATCTGAGGCAGCATGCAGGCTGTTAAGTATGATGAAATCAGAGAAAGTGAAGTCAGTCAAGGGAAAAGAAAAAAGAGGAAAACCTGTAAACCCGCTCTGCTGATATAAACAAAGCAGACACCTGGCCAGCCTGTACGGTGGATGCAAGACAGCTCACATACTGTTCCTTCCTTTCAACACTGTGCCCCGACTGCCTCTGCAACTGCCAGGGCTGGGGACAAAAGCTCACACCTCTGCCCTCTTCCTTTGCCACGTTCACACGCACCCTTGTGACTGGAAGTTTCAAACGCTGTCTTTTAGCGTGATCGCTCTCCTCCTTCCCCTCCCCTCCTCCTCCCCTCACCATCTCTTTCCCC
>NW_007727349.1:270893-283241 GCF_000696425.1 Galeopterus variegatus
TTTGCCCAGCAATTTTGGAAAAAATGACGACTTTTTCTTTTTTTTTTTTTTTTTTTTTTTTGATTTGGGGCCCTGTGGTTTGAGGCAAGGTCTTCGGGGTAAGGGCCTTGGCGATAGGAGTTCATGAGAAATGGGCTATAGGAATCGTCCAAGGAGCAAGGAGCAAGGAACACGTCCAGTGTAGGTGTTGTTGGGACGTGGCTAGGAGGAATTGGGCCACAGGGTGTTGGCAGTTTCATGAATAAGAAATTACTCTGATCTTGAGGTAAACGAAGGTTAATTGGCAGACCTTCAATGATAATTTCACTAGGTAAACACACATCTGTCCCCATCTAATTTACACAAAGACAGAGAAGGGAGAAAGAAACAGGAAGGAGTCAGTGGAGAGGTGGAAGGGGCTGGCAAAGGGGGGCAGAGAGGCTGGGACCATGAACCCCAAACAGATCCCTCCAGCAGAGGGCCCGGGTGTAAGGGGAGGGGCCCTCAGAGCAGCTCGTTTTCTTTTTTATAACAGAGTTTATTCGTGTGTACTCACAGGGACAATACAGTAAAACACTGCAAACACAATCCTACTAGTTGAAATTGTTTTCTTTCCCGTCTCTTTCTGTGTATGTTGTAGCATAGTCGAGCTCAGTTTGTAGCTGCAATTTGACACCCATTTTTCCCCAACTTTAACATAATACAGCTCCTTGTGCTTTTACAAACTCCTTGGGTGTGGTTTCATGGCCGTGTGATGGTTTGCCTTGTGGATGTCCTCTGGCAGGACAGACCCCTCATGGTGGTTAAGAGCACGTCTGTGGCTCAGACAGAGACAGCCCAGGCTTGACTCCCAGCCCACGCCCCCCACCCCACTAGTCCGGTGACCTTGGGAAGTGACTTCATCTCTCAAAGCCTCAATTATTTCACCTGCAAAATGGACGTAATAGTATCATTATCTGATGGAGTTGTCACCGGGATTAAACAAGTCAGTGTTTACTGATTCCTGTTTGTGAAGCCACTTCCTCCTAAGAGGGAGGTGATATTATCACCATTTCTAGATGAGAAGGTTCGGCTACGTGAGCACGGTTGCCCAGTGTCCATGGCTAAAAATGCAAAGAGCCAGGATTTGCAGTGTCAGTCATATTCTGGAACCCCACCTCTTGCCCACCGTGCTGTGCTCCTTACTTGGAGTAACTTGGCTGCATCACCCAGCTGGTCAGGAGCAGAGCTGAAATGTTTTGACTCCAGAGCCTACGTATTAAGATGCCCCCTGAGAATGTTCCTTGTGGGTCTAACATTTTCTAGGTTTTACTTAAAACCATTTCCTCCCACACACTGGTGCTGTGTCAGGCACTGATGGGTGGATCAGAGCTGGTGATGGGTGCTGCTTTTCCTAGTCCTTGCGGTAATCACAGCAGTATATTTTCAGAGAGCAGAAGAGACTCCATGGAGCTTTTTGAAAATTGCAAGTATGTGATGGCCAGAGAGGGTGAGAAGTGTCGACAGTTACATAGATCACATGCTCCCATCTTTCCCAATGATTTTGATGTTCAGATGGTCCTCCCCTGGCCCCAGGCCCCTCTTTTCCCTTGACATGGCTATCCGGTAACACTGTCCTGGCTGGATTCTCTGGCCACTGGATCACTTGCCTAGTCCAGCCTGACCATCTCGATCCTACTGTCGATCCTGGAAATGCCTGGCCATTGGAACTAGTGCAGGAATGAATTCCATTGATCACGTTGCTGCCTTTGTCACCTACGGAGTGGCAGCATGTGAGAGAAAAACAATAGTGGCTGATATGCAAAAAACCTCTGTCCAGTTTATCACATGTGACAGGGTACAGCTGGTCCATGAGGGGCCTCACAAATGGCCTGCCAGCCTCAGCATAGCAAGGGACAGGAGGCTGGGAATGTGACCTGGCTGCGGCAGGTCCTCAGTCTGCATTTTGTTGAAGGTGCCACACATCCAGAGCACGTTCGATTTTGAGTCTTCACAGTGACTCTTTGAATCTCATGGTTATTCAGCAGATTAAATCTTAATTGCAAATACGGTTTCAGCGTAGGAGTACCATTGTGCTTGCTGGTATCAGGCCATTTTTGCTGAGCTGAGCTTTTCCAGAAGGCTGTTACAAATTTAGAAAGGGGGAGATGGCGTTTCATTTGTCGATCGGAGTTTTGTTTTGCTGACTGAATTTATTTTAGTGTTTGTTTAAAGGTGCCAAGAATTGACGTCCCTAGAGAGAGTATTGCTCAATTTTTTTGGAGAGGTTCTCTAAACTGTCCAAACTGCACATAGAAAACAATGTCTGTGGTCCTTCTGTGAGAGGACAGGCTTGCCAACAATCTCATATGGTATAATTTTGATTAATTTTTCAGAGACCCAAGAAGCCACCGCCTCCCTCCGCTCCTGTCATCAAACAAGGGGCAGGTAATGTACCTTTCAGTTCCATCAGATAAATTTGCATCTTTCTTTTTGCACATATTCAAATTGTCCTTGGTAGAGCTCAATATTCCTGGGTTCAAACGCCACAGATTGTCAAATTGGAAAGTTGTGATTTGGTCTCGGCAGGCAGGTTTTAAATATATGGCTATTTTTCCTAAAAACAAAACAACACAACATCCCATTAAAATGTGTCCCTGATACAGTGCAAAAATCTGCTTTCCCAAAGAGAACGGTTTGCTTTATTTTGTTGTTTAATAAACTACTTTTGAGGAGAGAAGAACCTGATTGTCTGCTTTGCCTGTGCCTAATCAAAGGTCATCTTGGGGAAGGCTGCTTCCCACGGGTCAGAGCGTCATTGTGCTTTGCTGAATTTTCAATGTCTGTCCCGTGTGGTTAACCAAAATTTGTACTTACATCACTTACCCCTCAACAAAAAGATGTTTTTCTAGCAATACATACTTTTCCTCGTGCTTCTTTTTCAATCTTGAAGAGTCCAATTCACTTTTTCTGTGTAGTTCAGATATTAAGGTTGAATAATATAGGAAAAATTGATGCTATCAGACATTGGGTAACTCTTTACACACTGGATTCTCATACATAAAGATGATAATTCATATTTCCCAATAGAACTTCTCTTTATAATTATTAAAATTATCTGTGGGGAGAAATTCCTCCATGAATAACTAATTAAGTGGCATTTAAAAAAAATTGACAACTGAAACAGAAGAAGAGTAGGGGTATTATTAGTTCTACACATTCATAATTATGATATATTTATAGCATTTAAAGTATGAATAAACTTCCAGATTGGTTTGTTCATAGATTTATTAAGAAGTGATTTTTTTAAAAAGTTCTCTTGGCCCATCAAGTCAGGGGGTAAAAGTCAACTTGACACCAAATTCCCTTCCCATTTCCTTTGGCATAGTTGGAAATTACAAAGATTAAGCCCTGAAATAGGATGTTAATTACATGTCCTGTTCCACCCCCCATTCTCGTTTGCATTGAGCAGTTTCATTTTGCCACCTAGTGGTTCTGGCCATATTAAATATTTTATTGTGCTGAAATTAAAGCAAGCTATTTATTTACTTTTCTCTGAAGACCTCTTTCCCTAGAGGCCTTGGCAACCAATTAGAGACCATGGAGATGAATCTAGTGGTCCAAGGCTCAGGCAGCCTAGAATGTAACTAGGACTGGAGGATTCTTCAAGACAGTAGGATTGTCAATTCTTTCTGTGTCTCTACGAATGACACTGAATTTCTTCATTATCATTAGGGGACTAGATTGTAGCATGGTAGGCAAATTCTTATCCTTTCAAAACAATTTTACCAAAGTTTATCATGGTGGGTCTCTGTGGGGCAAAGCAAGGTAGCATTTAATCTTCCTAGATTACTGTTATTGCTCGTTTATCTTGCTGAATGGTCTTGGGAACTGCTTCGTGATGGGGAGTTAGATGTTCACATTTTCCCTATCATCAGCTTTCCTGGAATTTGATTATTTGACTAATAAAAAACCAGATATGTACTTGACAGAAATCAGATACATTATTTAATTTGTAGTGAGTAATTGAGGGGATTTAGATAAAGTATGTGTTTAATAGATTTTTTCTTTGAAAAAGTTCTTTTGGTCTCTGAAGCTGTGTAATTGAGATTTTAATACCAAGCACCTGTCTTTGGAGCTGGTCATGTGAAGAGTTTGTCAAGCGCTCTACCAAGTCTATAAGTAAGAGGAGTGCTTTTGATTGATTTGTTCTTTAGCTGTTTTCCAAGTGCTCTTACATGCCTGAGGCCACTGGCACCAGTGAGGACCCCAGGTTAGGGAGCAGCTACAGTCCACATTGGTAATGGTGACATGCTAAATGATGCATTTGGGAAAATGTAGTACTTGAGGGATTCCAGCAAAAAGAGAAAGGACTTAGGGAGAAACACCATATCTTCTCTGCACATCCCTCAACTTAAAATTATGTTCAGTTACTCCTGATGCATAACAAGCCACCCAAACGTGGTGGCATAAATCATCAGTCTTCTTATGCTCACAGATTCTGTGGGTCAAGAATGTGAACAGGGCATGGCTGGGGTGGCCTGTCTCTGCTCCCTCATGTGTGGGACCTCAGCTGGGAATGCTGGACCAGCTAAGGCTGGAGGATCGACTTCCAAGACGGCTGCTTCACTCACATGTCTGGCTCCCCTTGGAAAGATTGGCTGGAAGGCTGAGATCAGCCAGGGCTATAGGCTGGCATGCCTACAGGTGACCTCATCAGTGCAGTTGACTCTTAAACAGAGGTTTAATATTCCAATAAATAAAGCACAAACTCCGTGGCCTTTTATAACTTGGCCTCAGAAATTACTTGGTATTACCTTGGCCACTGGTCCATGCAGTCACAAGCCTACCACTTCCAGGTGAGGGGATGTAGACCTCACCTCTTAATGGGAGGGGTATCAAACAATTTCAGGCCATATTTTAAAACTGCTGTAAAATAGAATCCAAGTCCCTGTGAAACCCCTTTTTATTTATAGAGCACAATATCCAGTCACCCCTTATTTGTATGTTTTGATGATTGTCTTATTTATTGACACACATTTGCCATTCCCACACTGTGATCTCCTGTGGCTATTTTGATGCCTAGGGAAGTCAGGTTTAAATATCAGAAAATATTGGTGGTGTTCCTATGTATTAAGGATGAACAGGCAGGCAAACTTAATGACATAGGCCCGGAATGATTTCTGCTCTGTTTTTAAGCAGCTCATGTTTGCCAGGTGATATCAGCACCCAGCTCAGGGGAAAAAAAAAAATCTATTGACTTTGCTACACCTGATAAATATTGAAACGCTAGTGTGTCTAATAAACGAATAGAGAAAACATTTTCTGATCACTGTTATCCTTTCCGTCCTAGGTACCACTGATAGAAAACATGAAATTAAAAAGATACCTCCTGAAAGACCAGAAACACTTCCAAATAGAACAGAAGAAAAAGGTATGAAATCAATTCTTCAATGACACTTCTTGAACAGCAAGAGACAAAGCTTTCTGTCACAGGCTTAGTCCAGATTACCCACAGAATTTGCTTTTTCTTTGGAATATGATGATTATAGTTTTTTAAACATCCCATTTCTAAGGAAATAGAAGAGAGTTATGTGGTGCTGTGTAAGGCCAGAATTTCTCATCAAAGGAAAAACGAACAGCTTAGTGACTTAAACACATTGGGGCTCTTTCATGATGTCTCTGCCATCTGCCATTGCCACCCTCCCTGCACCCTGAAGTCAGGCCAACTATAAGTTCCTTGAGGGCCTGGAATGTATCTGACAGTTTCCATCCAGCCCCTCCCCGAAGCCCAGTGTTCCAGGCCACTCATCTGCTGTTGATGGATGGACTTGGCTTAGTGAAGTTTCCATCCAGACAAATGGAAGCTATCTTTCTCGGTCACTGCCGGGCCCTTGACTCTGGCTAGCGATGTTGCAAGGGCATGTCCTTGATCAAGAATATTGGGGGCAGGGGTGGCCTGGCAATACTTCGAAAAGCAGCTCAGTGCCCAGAGTCTCCTGAAGGTAATCAGAATGTCACTGGCAGAGAAGTAGCTTAATGTGTCTCACACAGTCAGGTTTACAGATGTGTTCGACCCCTACTATTCTGAGTGTCTCTCCCAAAGAAATTTGCATGCTGTGAAAGGACTCATTTTATTAGGTGCCTAACATTTGACCAATCACACATTTTTATGGGAAAAGTGCTATATTGTTGTTATTAACAGGAAGCCGAGCAGATTCCATTTTAAAAAGCAGTTATTTTTAAGTCACAAGAGAAATGCTAAATTAATGAATGTAATTATTTGGAGGTGTTCCTGGGTGGCCTCGTGAAATTTTATTGTGAAATTTAATATTTCGTATCAGCCTGCCAAAAGTTTTACCAATATTGCAAGCTCTTAAGGAACTATACCTCTTTCTCTCACAGTGAACAGTTAGAACTTGAGTTGTGAACCTGATTGTGAAGGCCAGGTCTGTGTCATAGATCAATAAAAAAAAATAGCCATTGAATATGTACCATGTGAATAGTGCTTTGATAAAAGTGTGTGTTGTGAAATAATCAAACACTGTCTGCTGTCCTCATGGAGGACACATGGCTAGTTTATGAGTAATAGCTGGGCTCTGTGATGATGACACTTCCTGCACTGGTCCATGGTGACTAAAACACATGGACTCTCCCCTCCCATGATTCCTTGTTCTATGCCACAGTGGGTCAGGGAGGCAAAAGCCCTGGCCAGAAGCAACAGGGAAGCCAGGATACCAGCCCCACCCCAAGACTTCAGCTGATAGGTCAGCACACACCCCCTCTCCCATTCATTCTACAGGCTGCTAGAATTCTGTCCTGCTGCCCAACAGGAGTAATCTCCCTTGCTTTGCATTTCAGCAGAGCCTTTCCTCCTCTGGCCCCCGTGTGACACAAAATGAGCTCCCAGCATTCCTGGTTGGAGCATATTTCCCCATAGAAACATTATGGAATGAATGCAGTGATACCTGTACAATAGCTGATGGGTTTTTTAAAGCTTTTGCCAGTCAGCCTGGGTGCCCAAACAACATGCGTCTGTCTGTGTTAGCAAGTAAAAGGTGGTGTTCTTATACCACCTTACAAGTAAACTTACAGCCTCCCAATACTCCAATGGGAAACTCTGAAATTCCATCTTTATCGAGAAGAATGTGAATGTGTGCTTTTTACACCACACATGGGGCAAGGATAGTTGGGGACAGAAAACAGAAAGTTGTCACTGAACACTGCGCAGTTTGGCCATCAGATGTGGCTTCAACTTCATTCTGAGAGATTTGACTCTGAAAAGCTTTGGAAACCAAATACCTGTGAAGTCCCAGTTTACCTTCCAAGTTCAAATTATGCACAAGAAGAATCCAGAACTAATTTTTCCCTGGAACGCTCCCCCTTTTATTGACTCATGGTCCTTTTCAAAGGCCAACCTGAGAGGTGGCAGGCCTCTTTCCTCCGTACACCCAGCAGGTCCTATAGGATGTTTACGAAACCCATCAACCAGCTACTATCTGCTAAGCACTTGCTATATACTGGCTCCATGCAGGGGGGATGTCAGCCGACAGGCAAACACCCAGAAAGTGTCCAGGCTGAGCTTATTTATAAAGGAAGGGCTGCCCTTCCTCAGATGAGGAAGGAAGGAAGTCTGCTTTTGAGGGTGGCCCTGTAGTTGAGACGGGAACAGATGGTGTCACTTTTCATCCAGGCTTTGAAGGATGAGTAGGACTGTGGTGGGCAGTGCCTGGAGGGGCAATCCAGGTGGAGGGGCCAGCATGAGCAAAGGCTTGGAAAGACAGGGCTTTTGCTAACTTGAGAAAGAATAAGTGAGATGCTCTTTGCCTTCCGACTTCACCTGCTGAAATGACATCTGTGCTTTTTTTTTTTAAGCAGGAAGTGAGCAATCTGCATCTATGTACTGTCACTTATACTAGATCTATCTGTTTTGTTTATGCTTTTTTAAACAACGATTTAAAGAAAGACCAGAGAGAGAGCCAAAACTGGATTTACAGAAGCCCTCCGTTCCTGCCATACCACCAAAAAAGCCTCGGCCACCTAAGACCAATTCTCTCAGCAGACCTGGTGCGCTGCCCCCAAGAAGGCCGGAACGACCAGTGGGTCCGCTGACACACACCAGGTACTGCTCTGCTCTCGCCGTAGGGGGCAGGCAGGGGTGGCCATGGAACACAGGAGAGGGGCCTGAGTGCTGCAGACCTGGGGAGGGAGGGAGAGGGGAGGAGACGGGGATCAAGTTTCCCTCTAACACCCTTGTATTAGTCTGTTTCTGTTGCTTATAACAAAATACTTGGAACTGGGTAATTTTTAAGAAAACAAAATTTATTGCTTACAGTTTCTGTCCAAAGTGCAGGGAACACATCTGGTGAGGGTCTTGGTGGTGGCGACAGTGACCCAGGGGTCTCACATGGCAGAAAATGGCAGAACAGAGAGAAAGAGACTAACCTCTCATGTGCTCTCCTTTAAGCCCTCAGAACCATGCCTATGACCACCATTGTTAATCCAGTCACTAGGGCATGGTCCTACAATCTAATCACCTCTTCAAGGCCCCACCTTGCAATTACCATAATAGGATTTCTCACCCTCAACAGTTACAGTGGGGATTAAGCTTCTAATATATGAACTTTGGGGACACAATTCAGTCGATCCACATTAACCCTCGAGTACAGTTGTCTGAAGACAACGGCCATGTCTGTCCTTGCTCTTGCACTTGCAACGTTGTGGGGCAAGGAGGTGCAGTGTGGCTTTCAGGATTAGCAGGTGAGGATCAAGTACCCAGCATCCAGGTCCCGCTCACACTCGGGGAGTTTTCCTGAGCTCATTAGAGCAGGGTCAGCTGCCCTTCAGGCCGGAAATGCAGGTAGCACGCCCACCTTCATCCCCCTGGGTGTTGCATTAGCCCCAAGCATGCACATATCACTTGCAGCTCCATCCCCTGCCCCTTGCTACTCCGTGGGGCCACTTTCCACACCCCAGGTTCCCTCTGCTCTTCCCTGTGCAGCCTGCTGTGGAACCCAGGGCCCGGCATGGCAGGTATTTTCTAAATGTACATGTCTCTGAGCTATGAGATCCTCCAAAGCTAGGGCCATGCTTTATTCAAGCATGCGTTCTGCAATGTGCCTGGCAAAACTAAAATTTGTTCACTGGCTGACTGGGCACATGTGTTACTAATGTAGAATCAGGGTTGGACGTTGTGTGTTCCAGACCTGAGATGCCTACCACAGAACAAGGAACTGTTGAACTCTCTCCACAAGTTCATTGCCAGAACTTTCTACCATTACATATATATATTACATGTATTGGTGTGATACACTGGAGCAAGTCAGTGACAGGTCTTTACGTGTACCTGTCAATACACAGTCCCTGGCTGGATTTTGGTTCTTCTAAGCTAAGTTTGCATGGTGAGAGGGGTGCGGGGCATCAGAGCTCTCGTGCTGGAGTCAGGCCCCTGGGCTGCAGTCTCAGCGCACCTCATAGGAGGAGTGCCAGCCTCGGCAAGGCGCTGTCCTTCTCACCTCACTCTCTCCAGCTGTAAATTGAGGATGGTAATGGAATGCACCTAAATAATTTCCAAGTCTTTAGCCCTGTGCCTGTAAGTCAGCATATTTTCATTGTTGCCTGTTGAACTAGGTACACTGCAGTAAGACAGAGCTTATTTACTTTAAAAAAAAAAGTGTGGGCCGGCCCGGTGGCGCACTGCTACAGTGCGCCACTTGGGAGCGCGGCGGCGCTCCCGCCGAGGGTTCGGATCCCACATACAGACCGGTTCCCGCTCACTGGCTGAGCGAGGTGCGGGCACAACACCGAGGGTTGTAATCCCGTTGCCGGTCCCGGTCCAGTACGGGCGCGACACTGAGGGTTGCAGTCCGTTGCCGGACACGAAAAAAAGAAAAAAAGTGTGATGAAATTGTGATGAAATACATATAACATAACATTCATCAGATTAACCATTTCGACTGCACTGCTCAATGGCATTACATTCACACTGTTGTGCAACCGTTTCCAGACTCTTTGTCTTGTAAAACTGCAACTCTGTCCCCATTAAACAACAACTCCCCATTCCCCTCCCACCAGCAGCCATCCTTCTACTTTCTGGCTCTATGAATTGGACTACTCTAGGCACCTCATATAAGTGGAATAAGATAGTATTTGTCCTTCTGCGACCAGCTTATTTCACTTAGCATGATGTCTTCAATGTTTATCTGTGTTGTAACACGGCTCATTTACTTTTAATAACAGTGACAACAGCAGCAACACTCCCCCACCCAAATATAGAGGCAGGTCACGATGCGAGTGGTTGAGAGATGTCAGAATCTCAGTCGGCAGTGGTGGCTGCATATATGTCATGTGCAGGAGGCCAGCTGCCCAGCTGGGCGCAGAGCTGTGGCCATCTCAGGTGCATGTGAGCCCATTTGAGTAGCAGTGGATTCACCTGTGTCATTCTGGGGAACAAATGGGACCATGGCCCCTGTTGAACTGGTCAGGCCCCTACATGTCACTCCCTCTTCTACTGGCTGGTAGTAGAAGGCTCTCTGCTCTTGTGTATGATGGGGCCACTTGGCAGCCCCTAATGACCATACCAAGGGCCACTTCAGTGGCGTTGTTGGCCCAGAACCTAGCACATCAGAAGAAAAAGGTCATGAAAACCTAAGAGCTTCTGAAAAGAGCATGAGCTATACAAACAGGGAGAAGGTGCAGAGCAGTACAGGTTGCACGTCTCTTTATGTAAAAGTGAAAGGAGAGCTGAAGCCCGCTCTGCGGAATCCTAGTAGTCTTCTCAAGGCTACAAACATTTCAATTAACACAATAGCAATTTCTAAAATATTCCTGCTGCTCTTCCTAATGATCTGATCAGAAGAGAAATGGAATTCCGACTACTTCTGTGCCTTCTAGAGTTGCATTCAACCCTCTAGATATGGGATGGGTGCAGGCTTTGAGCCTGGGGAAACCTGTCATCCTGCTGAACTTCTGGGCTCACAGAGGTCCTGTTTGCCTCCCTCCTCTGCCTAGCTCTTCTCTGCCTCCAGTTCTCCCAACATCCACTTGTCAGTTAGTCGCATGGGCCACCAAGAAAGATGCACGAGAGGGGTTTGTACAGAAGCCAGTGGGAGGTGTAAGTGTTCTCAACGTTTTGTGTGTCATCTGAGCAGCCTGGGAGAGGGTGGCCAGCACCCAGCCTCCCACTCACTCCATGGCTGCCCAACCGCCAAGGCACTGGTTTGCAGAAAAGGTGGAGAGGAGGAAAGCCTGGGATTCCTGCTGAGCCAGTTTAAGGGAGGGCAGTGCCTGCTGTAACTCGGTGGCTCTCAAACTGGAGCATGCCTCAGAATCACGTGGAGAACTTGTTCAAAGCAGATCGCTGGACCCCACCCCTGCAGATGCTTACTCAGGAGGTCTGGGCTGGGCCTGGGAATTTGCATTACTAACAAGCTGCCTGGAGATGCTGATGCTGCTGGTGGAGTCCACGCCACGAGAACCACTGCTGCTTTAGGTTCCCCCAAGTTGTTGAGACACGTGCCCCTCCTTTCCTGGCTGCCCCTCCTGCAGCTGTTAGCACGCCCTCTTCTGGAAGCCTTCCCTTCTATCTTGCAATTGCTCTCTCCTCCAAATGCCTGACACCCCGTGTTTAGCCTAGTGCGGGGCCCCATGCTGTGCCACTTGGGATGCGCACACCCCCGGACTCCTTTACCAGATTTAAAGCAGATCAAGAGTGTGTTTTGTCATCTCCACATGCCTTACAGTGTCGAGCATATGGTAGTGGCTCATTTAACAAACACTTGTTGAATGCCATGGTTCCTTAAAAGGGGGGAGGTGCCAGTGCTTATATTTTGTTCCCTTTTACCTTTCCTGTCGTCCTTCCCAGCCTCTACAAGCTCTTTAGCATGTGTGTCTTACATTCTAAGTAACCTAGTGTGCCATGGATTTCAACATAAAAATTTTTTAAAAATCAAAGACTCTTCAGTATTTAATGAACTTCCTATTTTTTTTTCTAAGCAGTTACATGGACAACCAACCCATATGTTGGTTTATGAACTTGTTTTATTCCACCAAATTACTCGGAGTAGGAATGTTAACTT
Organism: Galeopterus variegatus; assembly: GCF_000696425.1. Lineage (NCBI taxonomy): Eukaryota > Metazoa > Chordata > Mammalia > Dermoptera > Cynocephalidae > Galeopterus > Galeopterus variegatus. The sequence goes on from NW_007727349.1 coordinate 282,929, forward strand.
AATTCAGGCAGTTTTGTGTCAGTAGTCCTCTGGAGAAGAGGGTATTGTGTGCTGTGTGAACCCAGATCTTCACCAGGATTTACTTGAGCAGATAGATTGATGGACAGACAGACTATTGAACAAATGGACACCTAGTCATCATTTTCAGATCTTGTTGGAAACTCGGCATTGTGGCTGCAGCTGCAGTATCTGGACTTGAGCTCTCACCAGCCAGAAAGCTTGCTGCCAAATGTTGTTTGCAGAAGACATTGATTTCTCTCTCTTTAAACAGATACTAGCATCTTTTTTTTTTTTTTTTTTTTTTTTTTTTTTT
>NW_007727349.1:283666-306266 GCF_000696425.1 Galeopterus variegatus
GAACCCTCGGCGGGAGCGCTACCGCGCTTCCCAAGCGGCGCACTATAGCAGTGCGCCACCGGGCCGGCCCGATACTAGCATCTTTGAGAAAAAGAAATACAGAAGTTTAGGTAGAGCATAGTATTTTTTAGGTACATCCACTTAACAAAAATGCATTGAGGGACTACTGTGTGCAAAGCACCTTTCTGGGTCTTAGTAATGGTGGGGCTCAGGTGTTCCAGTTCAGTTTTCAGGAATTGTATCTAGGAAATCAGAATGACACCAGTGAGCGTCTGTGTCCAGTCTGAGGAAGTGGAAACATACATTAAGTACCCTACAGAGATTGCTATCTTCCTCCCATGATAGGAGTGTCCTTATCATGTCTAGAAAGTAAGTTAATATAATTTTAACAGGAAAAAAGACTTTAAAAAATTGAATAGCAGGGTTGATTTAAAAATGTGATGATGATAGGAGATTCCCTTAGGCCATAAGGGCCTCCTTTGTTTTAAAGTCTGTGCCTGGGGGATGCTGTGGTTATTATTTCATAGTGTGCAAAGGTAGAGTCTGCTCACCCTGTGTAGCCACCACATTACTAAGGTGGTTGTGGTGCAGAAAACATTCTATCTGCCCCTGTTATTACACTTGAGAAAATGGAGGCTTAAAAGTATAATGCCTACTCACTTTTTTGATATTTCAACATAAATATATTACAAACTGCCTACACCTAAATCTTTTTGTATGGGTGTGTATACAAGTATGTGATGTCATATGTTTCATAATGTGTGTTATCGATTTAATAGAAATGGGTCCAGAAAGCTCCGTGAGAAGGGGTCCTGAGACTTGGGAGAAGGGACCAAAAGAAAAAAGAGAAAACTCCAAGGAAATTCTGGAGAGGAGCAGGTTGCTTTCAGCTCTAGTAATTGCATGCAGTGGGAGGCAGCAAGCCAGAAACCTGCAGGGCAGAGCAGGTGTGTGCCCTGAAAAGAAAATAAACCCGATAGGGGAAAAGGTAGGAGCAGGCTGGCTGGACTAAAACAGGTTTGTTAATTCTCCCAAACTCAGACACACCAAGGCGTAATGGTTTTTCTTCCTAAAGAATGGGGAAGTTGGAGCAGGACCTTTGCTCCGAGTTGGGAGGGAGCTTTGCGCAGTTGTCTGCTGCAGTTCATGCTCTCCAAGTGGAGGGGCAGGTGACTGGCAGAGTGGGGGATGGACAGGAAGGGCATGTGTGTGGGGGGGGGCCTCAAGGATAGGCAGGGGCTCTGAGATGAAGGGGAAGGAAGCACAACCAGAAGGTGGAAGGAGGAAGTGAGGCAAGCAAGGGTGGGTGGGAGCAGGAGTGGGAGAAGGTAATGGCCAGGAGGAAGTATAGGAGATGGTCAGAAGAAGGAAGTTAATGCTTACAATCATAGAGGTGGAGTGGTTCTGAAGATGAATGTATCCCCTGTGGGTGGGTCTACCAGTGTGGGCGACAAGATGAATGAAGGAAGGTCATAAGGGCTGAAGGGATCAGGGGAAGGAGGAGCTGGCATTGGGGATGGATTGCCCACCAGGCCGTCGTAGGCTCAGGGAGATGGCAAGAGTTGGAGTAGGAGAGGGCAATGTTCTACAAGCCAGCGTCCTTCCAGATGGATGTGGGTGTGTTCTGGTGGTTGATGACAGTCAGTGATAAGAAGGATTCAGCTGTGTGGTAGCAGGTGGTGTGATCCTCAAAGGAAGAGGGGGCTCTTGAAGATGGGTGAGAGATGTGACCTTGATGTTGCAATGGTGGGACTGCAGATGAAACCTACAGGCTCCATCCTGTGTCGGGCAGAGCAGAATTGACAGACTTCACTTTGGCTGGTGGCTAAGAGTATTGGGGTGGAAGCAGGCCATTCAGTGAGGAGCTTCTGGATGTGGGGGAGTTGGTTACTCAAACACCCCAGAGGGTGCTGTCCATTGACTTCAGATGTGGCAACTTGTGTGGGAGGAGTAATCTCAGAAGATAGGCAGGGCAGTTGGTGGTGGATAGTAAGTAGGATGTGGGCAGAGTAAGTAGGCAGGAGGCCCAGTGACTTCCCAGACCTGTGCCACTTGGAGATGACCTATTGCTTTAAATGTTAAACACACCACGCACCTGTCCCGTGAAGGGCTGAAGGCTCTATCCAGCAAACTGGAGCTCAGCATGGGGGGCGTGCAGTGTTGTTGCATGGAGCCCTGGATTTCAGAGAAAGTGGGAGATGAGTGATTGATGAGCTCTAAGGCATTTTAGCTTGAGGCAAAGATTAAGTAAACATTGATATGCCAAACATCAACTAAGCACTTAGGGAAGGGCAGATGTCTCTCGAGACCAATTTCCCAGTGTGGAAGTTAATTTTTTCTTCAGATTTACCAAAGCAACCTGGCTGCATTTTGAAAAAGGCTTCTTTGCTCTTACAAGGTATTAACTAGTCAATCAATGAATCAGAACTGAAGAGACAGCTAACCCATGGGTGCACTCAGATGTTCCCTAACTGGGCAGGTAAAATGTATACCTGGATGCTTATGCCATCGTTTTGAGTTTGGATTGCCCAAGTGTTCTAAATTCCTTTTCAAAGATTCCTAGAAATGCCTTGTGTGATTTTTGAGTGTTTCCCTTCTTTTCTACAAGTCAGGATGAAGACATGTCTTTGGAAAATCGGGAGAGAGGTCTTGGCTGGAAATTACAGAGGTGGGCGACATTGGCTCGTAGATGGTAGTTACAAGCATGACATGGATAAAGCACTCCAGGAGATTATGGAGAAGAGGGGGAGAGATAGAGACAACTGCAGGGACAATCGCTATTTATAGGGTGGAGGAAGGACTAGAAGCCCCCAGAAAGGGTAGGAGGAGCGTGATGTCATGAAAGCTGGAACGAGGGAGTGTGGATTAGCTCATCAGTGGTTCTCATGCTCAGGCATGCAGCAGAATCACCTGTGGGGTGGTTCAAGCACTGATTGCTGCTCCTTCAAGTTTCTAATTCGGTTAGGTCTGGGTTAAGACCCAAGAATTTGCATCTGTCACAAGCTGCTAGTGGTCAAGGGACCACATTGTGAGAACTGCTGTCACAGAGCTAGGGAGGCATAGGCTTTGGTCATTAGGTGGCCCTTGATGATCCCAGTCCAGCTGTTTCTGTGGAATAATGGGGGTAGGTGACAGATTTGGGGTGAATTGAAGAGAGAATGGACAGGTGGCCAAGCATGTGTAGGCTTAACTTGTGAAAAATTGGCTATGGAAAATGGGTGCTGGATATGGATTCAGTGATGAGAGAAGATACCTCTCATCTCTCATCTGACCCAGGAGCTGTCGGCCCACATAGATGATGGCAGATGGAGATGGGCAGATGGCAGAGAAACCACCTGAATTACCCTGCCTTCTTTCTTTCTCCAACTTTCGATTTATCGCCCCTTGTAATGCAAAACCACGACATGTCGTCACACACCTCTGTGGTCCCAGTCCAGTCACACACCCAAGGTCAGCATTACCTGCTGCCCTCATTTCATTTTTGTGTGTAGTCTTCTCTTTCTTTCTCTCCACCCACATGTACAGTGAATTTATCTGCTGCAGCAAGAACCAGCAGTAGTGACGGAGGTAAGCCCCCAGCCCAGAGTGAGCCACATTGATGTTCCTGCTGCCGCTGGCAGGAATGAGGCAGTGGAACTCGTGCAAGCACTAATTGGTTTCTATAATGCTTTTTCCACGGGCTATTTCTTTGGATATTCTGCCTCCATTTGGTGCCCTGCAAACTTTTCTCAGAGTTGCTCAATGGGGAGTTCTTCCTCCTGTACACACTGCTCAAGAGTTGGGCTCAGCATCTCTAAAGCCCCTTGTGCCTCTCTGAGATGCCAAGCTGTGGGTTTGCAGGTGAGGTCTGCGTATGTCCTCATCCTTTTGCCTTGGGAGGCTTGCTTCCAGATATATTGCAGAGTCTGCACAAAGAGCAGAAATTTGGAGAGGAATTGCGTGAGCAGTGTCCCATCACCTTCCAGCATGTCTTCACCATCTATAAATAGCCAAGCTTGTTTGTGCTCATCCAGGCAAGGACATGCTATGCAAGAGGAAAGCTGCCAGGAAAACTGCTCTGGTTCCTGCTTCTCACGCCCCTGGCCTTGCTTGGCTTGTCCCACATTTAAATGGGACCACTTTTGTAGTCCAAAAGTGCCTGTGATTCCTGGGACATTTTTGGCCACCAGGTGGGTGTGCAGGGATTCCACAGGTATCAGCAGGGCTTTTGGATCCATGTTTCTGGGAAAGGGGAGGGAGGTTCCTCCTGCCCTCCATCTGATGAGCAAAGGAAACTGGGGTTACTGGTGCTTCCATTTTGCCCTTCCTTGATGGAAGAATCCAGCCTCCCTGGGCAGTAACATCTGTCCCGGAGCAGAATGCTTCCAAAGGACTGGTTTTGCATCTGCCACCTTCACAGATGAGTGGAGCCCTCTTGTGGTTGTTGATTTGAGAGGAAAAAAGCGATCTCTCAGAGCATACACATAACACGTGCGGGTAGATGCTCACTTTTATTATTGCAATCCCACACATGGTGGGAAAAGATTGGCCTGGGTGTCAGGAACCTTCCATCGGGCTCCAGCTCTGCCACCAATCAGCTGCATGGCCTGGGGCACATCACTCCCGCCCTCTGGGTGCAAGACCCTTGTCTATAGTAAAATGGGGGCAAGAGCTGGATAATCTCTACCCAGCTTGAATAGTCAGAGCTTAAGTCTGAAATGTTCGGAGCAGGCAGCCAGGAGAGCAGGGAGGAGCACTCACTGGTGTTGGCCTTGCATCCTCGGGCACATGGACTGGCCTGGGACCACAGAGGTGAACAAGGAGATGTTCTGGTTTTGCATTACAAGGGGTGATAAATCAGGTTGCAGAGGTGGAGAAAGAAAGAAGACAGGGCAACTTGGGTGGTTTCTCTGTGATCTGCACATTTGACATCTGCCGTCATCCACATGAGTCGATGACCCCTGGGTAGGATGGAAGGTGGTAAAAGAGAAAGGATGCCCAGGGCGTGCCTCAGTTTCCCTGAGCAACAGGGCTGTCCTATTTCTTTTCCTTTCCTTTTCTTCCCACCTTTTTTTTCCTCTGTAAAATTTTTAGGCAGTTAAAGCCCAAACATTTGCATTGTGGTAGCACATCCTTGGGGTGGGGGGTTGGGGGGGAGTGACACCCTGCTGAAAGGAGTCCTCATATAGACTTGGAATCTTTTGTTCAGTAGGAGTCGGGGGATTCGCTCTTTCTCCCTTCATCCCCACTCACCTCCAGAAGGTTCGTGCGTTCTTTTTGGTGGGTTTTTGTTGCCGCTGTTAGTGCTGCTGCTGATTTACTTACGTGTTTGCTTGCCTGCCTTGGCTTCCTATGCACTTCAACACCTTTTCCATGCCACATGTCTTGGCTTAACTGTCCCAACTTGGGCTAAATCTGGCCATGCCACTGTCTGGGTTCATGTTCTCAAGGGACGGACACAGTGCATCTTCCACATTCCCGTCTGTGCACTTAGACCTGACACCTAAGTCTGGGCTCTAAGTGGGAAGAGCAGGTCCCTCTGGGTGGGTCAGGTGTGTGATTTTTGTTTATTAGTAGTACTTTTTAACTCAGGGAGCAAAGGCAATTTACCCAGCTGGCGGTGAGCCGGAGTGACACAGGCTGCCTGGCATCCTCGATGACTCACTGGCCCCCAGGTCAGATCCCCAGCCTGGAACACTAGGAGGCTGAGTAAAGCAGCTTTGAGAAGTGGTCAAGAGCTTGGGCTCTGGAGTTAGACTTAGTAGGCTCAAATCTAGACCTTGTCACTTTACTACTTTTATGTCCTTTTATCAGCAAGGGACTTCATCTCACTGAGCCTCAGTTTCCTTATCTGTATAATGAAAATAAGGGTATCACAGGTGGGGTTCTCTGAGAAGCAGATTCTGAGCCAGCATTTAGTGTGAAGATATGTTTTTAGAGTTCGATACCCATGGCAGGAAGAAAGCAGGATTGGGCAGAGGGAGAAGTCAAGTTATGATACTGACTCAGAAAGCCTCGGCCAAATCCACAAGGAGCTTTGGCTCTGAAATGACCCATCTGAGTTGGCCTGTGTTGGGCTGAAATAGCTGAGACTTTTATACTGTGGGGTGTGGGCCGCCCTGGAGAAGGGAATGTGTTGGCTGAGGAGTCTCTCTTCAGCTGAGATGGTCCCTGGAGGGATTCATAGCTGGGGGATGCCTGCTGACAGCACTGCCAGCAGCAGGGGTGATGAGCCCGCCACTGAAAGGGGCTGGGGGCATAGTAGGTACCTCAAGGGGTGGCTGGGAGGATTGAATACTTAATGCATGAGAGGTGCATCTTCCAGTGCCTGGCACGTGGTAGGCATTTTAGTCAATGGTCGCTGCTGTTATAACTTCTTGTAGGTTCTACTTATACCTGCTGGGGTCCTCGGGCTGGTTGGTCTCTTCTCTGTGATTTAGGTTCCCAGTCCAGTAAAGCAAGGAGACTCCTAGTTGCTAGTTGTTTATCCACGTCACATGTTTTAAGTGTCCATAACTAAACCTACTAAGAAAAATACAAGAAAATAGCATGATTTTGATTTAAAAATCATAAAGGAATAAGGGCAGCTTTATTTTGATGTCTTTGGATACATGGTGATATTGCCTACCTTCTCCTGTGTTCTCCTTTTATTTAACAGCTGTGGGTATAGGAACTCACCAAACAAAAAACACTTGTAATAAATTGTTACAAAAGGATGGGCTTTTTCCTTTTTCTTTGAGTTCAGTAACATCATTTTTGCCAAAATGGTACTCTTGTGTTGGGCAGACTGGAGGGGAACAGGGACCATCGAGGGCTGCGTCCTCATTGGGTGTCAGCTGCTCCAGACACGTGCTTTGCAGAATCTCAGAAACTCTGGTATTTTTCAGAACTGAAATTCGTTAGCATTGTTGTAAGAGTCTATAAATATAGTGAAAGGCATTTACAAATAGACATTGTAAAATGCTTACACACCCACAGTCTGAACACTGTCAAAACACCAGCTGCAGCTTCCCTACTTGGAAAGATTGGAACCTTTTTTAAACTACACCTACTGTGTTTTCAAAATAGGCTTGCTTTGACCCTGTATAGAAGACCATTTCAACTTAAGCCTGTGTCTGGCTCTTGGCATGAGGGATCAGGGCTCAGTCAGAGAGATGGGAGGGATCCCAGTCTCCTTCCTGTCAATATGTGACTGGTGCCTTAGAATCTGGGGAGGAGTCACTCAGGGATGGTTAGTTCCTATTTCTTCAGGGTGGTCCCTCATGGTTCAGGGTACTGGACCATCTGTTCAGAGCCTACAGGCAAATCCCAGACACATGAAACATTCCCCTGAGTAAGGAGCCCTTCCCTGGCAAGGGTTCACCCCAGATCACACCAAATGCCACTTGAGAGGCAGCCACCTTGGCCAGCTTGGAGCATAATAGTTTTTTCCTTTTATCCAGTGCATTAGAATAGTGCTCCCCCAATTGCGGATAGAGCCTCTAGTAGCTACTAGCAATTTGCACTTTTGTTTATCATTTGCATGTTATCTTTTATAATTTTAACAGTTGTAAAGACAAAATGCTCTTGTAGTAACAGTTTTCCGCTGATAGCCATTGCCATGGAATGTTTTTAGTTTCTTAGGATTTCTCAGACAGGGATGTTGTATTAGTCTGCTCAAGCTACCACAACAAAATGCCACAGGCTGGGTGGTTTGAAGAACAGAAATTTATTTCCTCACAGTTGTGGAGGCTGGAAGTCCAAGATCAAGGTGTCAGCAGGGTTGGTTTCTTCTGAGGCCTTTCTCCTTGGCTTGCAGACGGCCACCTTCTCACCATGTCTTTACGTGTTCTTTCCTCTGTATGTGTGTACCCGTGCTATCTCTGTGTGTGTCCAAACTTCCTCATACAAGGACGGATGGGGTTAGGACCCACCCTAATGGCCTCATTTTAACTTAATCACCTCCTTAATGGCTCTATCTCTAAATACAGTCACATTCTGAGGTACTGGGGCTTAAGGCTTCAACATATGAATTTGGGGTGGAGGGTGGGAGGAAGACACATTTCAGCCCGTAACAAACATAAACTTGGGGATATTCAAAAATTTCTTTCTCGTTTAAAAAGTGCTGACACATTACTCAAGTGTGAGAAATGCTTTCAGAATGAAGGTGCTATTGTCTGAGCGTTTATGCCCCCCACCCCCATTTATATGTTTAAATTCTCATCCCCAAGATGATGGGTTAGGAAGTAAGGCCTGTAGGAGGTGATCAGGTCATGGGGGCAGAGCCCTCATGAATGGGATTAGTGCCCTCATAAAAGAGACCCCTTACCCTTCCACCACGTGAAGACACCATCTCTGAGAAGGTGCCACCTGTGAACCAGGAAATGGGCCTTCATCAGACACCAAATCTGTCAGCACCTTGACCTTGGACTTCCCAGCCTCCAGAATGAGAAATAAATTTCTATTGTTTATAAGCCACCCAGTCTATGGTAGTTTGTTATAGCAGCCTGAACAGATGGACTAAGATAGGAAGTTAGAAATAGGACCAAGAATATAACTTATCCACAGGTTATTTTCTGAGATGTACAAGGCCCAGACAAATCACAATGTTTGCTTACTCATTTAGTTAAAACATTTTGGCCTACTTACATGTATAAAGCATTGTACTAAAAGGGGAAAAAAATGACAAAATCCCATTCAGAAGAGTAAGTGGAGAAGGTCACTCACTAGGTACACACATGAGTGTGAGATGCTGTGGTGAGGGTCGGGGTAGAGGTGTGTGCTGCACGAATCGAGAGGAAGAGAGGTGGGCCCTGAATGCTAAAGGGGAGTCACACTTGCACAACTAGAGCTGGAAGAGGTGGCATCACAAACATTGACAGAGACATGAAGATTTGGAGGCAAAGGAGATGATGAAATGTCCTGGAATTTGCCTACAAATCACAGGACCACCCTACACCCCAGCCCCACCCTCATCTCCAATATTTCTCTAATGTTGAAATTATGGAATGAGAGCTCTAGAAGTACCCTCAGAGGTGATCGTGTTCAAGCTAGCCCACCTGTTGTTTTGTTGATGAAGCACCCAAGTTCCAGAGAGGTTAAGTAACCTGGCCAACGTCACACAGCTGGTGAACTGCAGGCTTAGATGTAGCACACCTGGCCTGGGCTTCTAAGACTAGGATTCATAACTCCATACGCCTCTGACTTGTTCCCAGGTGAGATGATCACATGGGGCACCTGTGGTCGGGCAATTCTTAAAGGAAAGTTTGCGGGGCAAGGGCCAGGCAATCTCATCTTTTATTTAATGATACTGTTGGGGAGAAAGGAAAGAGAATGGGAGCTGCCTAAATTGTATGAGTCTCTAGTCACTGTTATTAAATGTAAACTTTCAAAGGAAGGAAAAATTCATCTATAGTCTCATCCCGGGGACAACTACTATTAACATTTTGGGCTATTTCTTTCCCGTCTTTTTCTTATACATGATTTGGTTTGTTTTTTGCCAATTTTACATGGGTGTGATCGTACTGAACATCATACAACTTTGTCTTAGGGAGAAAAATTGCATTTATTGTACAAATACATAATACATTCCCATTTCAGAAAATTTGGCCAATGTTTATAAATTCCACAGATGTTCTTTGAGCCCCTACCATGTACCAGGAGCTGAGCTGGGTGGTGGAACTCACCCATCGGACTACCCAGGACTAACCACTGTAAATATGCTTCTAGTCTTTAAAAAAAATCCCTCTTCCTAATATGTCAGGAGGGCATGTATGCGCACTGCTGTGTGTGTCGTTTTTAACCTGCCTTTGTCCCTTAATATTGTAACATAAGTTATTCTTGTTAGAATAACCATTCATAAACATCACTTTAATGGCTATCTAAAAGTCCATCAAATATTATAGTTCATTCAAGTGTTCCCCTATTTATGAAAGATTCCAGTTCTTTTCAGTTTCTCTTTGTATAACACTGTGATAAGCACATTGTTGCACAAAACCCATTTGGGTATTTCAGAGTCTTTCTTTAACATAGACTCCCAGAACTGGGTCAAAACGTGACTATTTTAAATGCTATTCATATATACCCTGTTCTTTAAAATTACTTAATTTTACCATGCACCATTCCATGAAAGATTTAAGGTAATTTTCAAAAACCACGCATTATGCTAAGTTAAGTAAGCCAGGCAAAGAGAGAGAAATACCGTATGATCCCACTTATATGTGGAGTCTAAAAAAGTTGAACTAATAGAAACAGAGTAAAATGGTGGTTACCAGAGGGTGGTGGGGGGCAGAGGGTGGATGGGGAGAGGGGAGACATTGGTGAAAGGGTACAAAGTTTCAGTTAGATGGGAGGAGTAAGTTCCAGTGATCTATTGCACAGCAGGGTGACTATAGTTAATAAAAATGTATTTTTCACGACAGCCAAAAGAGGGTTTTAAATCTTCTCACCATAAAGAAATGATAAATATTTGAGGTGATGGATATGCTAATTAGCCTGATTCAATCTTCCATAGTGTATACATATGTCAGAACACATTGTAGCCCATAAATACATATAATTAGTATCTTTCAATTAAAATAAAATAATTAAAAAATTTAAAAATCCACATCCAAAAGAAAAAAAAAAACAAAAATACATATAAAAGAATAAAATAATTGGGTGACAATAAAGGGAATCTAAGGGTAGAAAGTAATAAAGCTCAGTATAGGATGAACACACTAATGCACAAGAGAGTCCTTTCTAGTCCATCAAGACAGGCTCACATTTGACTGGAAGCTTCCAGCGGTCAAATAAAAGAGAAAAACAGCAGCTCCAAGATCGACAGTTACCAGAATACACAAATAAACCACATGTTCGGAAGCAGCCGAGTTGTTCTGAGATACTGGTGGTTAACTCATGAGCGGAACTCCTGCCACCAACAGCCCCTCATTTACTCCCCAGCCGCGCACCAGGGCGTCGCCCCCTCTAACCATGTTCCCTCTTAACTCGGGGGCCGGGGGGAGCCTAGTGGAGTTAACTGGACTCACCACCTGAGTGGCCTCTCTCCCCAGGCAAGACATGTTTGCATAAGTTTTGGTTCTTGGTGTGTTCCAGAAAGGACAAGACCATCTGGCTGAATGATTTGAGTTCAGTCTGTTAGTTTGGCGGATGACAGCGCCTTCAGGCTCTGTGGATATCAAATAGTGATATTTAAGAGCCCTCATGAACATATTCTTTTCTATCTGGGAAAAGGAAGGCTTTTAAAAATGAAAATACTTTCCTATGAATAATACTGCTTTTCTAAAACATTTCATTCAGAAGGTTGCCTTCAAATTAGTGGAATCTGGGGCCCTGATGATAAAATGTTTTGAGATAAACTGCTTCCTGTTGGCTCGGGATGTGAAGGGCCTGAGCTTTGGTAGCCAGGGGATGGAGAGGGAGTCTGCTGGGGAAACCTGGCCTGCCCGCCCCCGCCCCCCCAGCCTTAGAAAGTTGGGGAAGGAAAGTGAGGCAGGAAGTAAAGGCCCTTCTGTGAAGTCCAGCTACAGTGGTTCATACTCTACCTACCCAGCTCTGAAAGGCCCAGCAAGTCCCAGAACGCACACTCACAGGACAGTCTTCATGCTCTACTTTCTCTCAGTGGAGGCCAAGCCCTGGTCCCTGCGGTTGTCACCTCTCCTCTGGTTGAGGGCACTTGAGTCAGTGTCATTCATTTGGGAACTGAGGGGGCCTCACCTCCTTCTGTTGGTCCTACTCTACCATCACAGGGATGTGCATGTCGTGCTGAATGCTCCTGCCATCGCCCCTTCTGGAGTGAGAAACCCAGGAGTCCACCTGTCAGCTCCCTGGCTCATAGTGCCCCCATACCACCCTCCCTGAGCTCCAGGTTCATAGGTCTCCTGCTGCAGCTTCCCTACACCCACATCACCTCCAGCACAAGGCGACCCCCACAGTGCTTGGCCCGGCAGTGTCTGGCCTTTGCCACCTTCACCAGCTTTTCTCCCCTGGCTTCTGTTTGGGGACATCAGGCTTTAGTCTTGGGACCCCTAGCCACACTGGCACTCTCACCCACACTTGGGTCCTGGCTTAATCATGCCTTTTACAGGAGAGATATGTCCTCTCTCCTTTGTCTTCCAAAGCCCGACTGTAACAGCATCTCCCCTGTGTGCCCCCCACCCTCCACTATATGGGTCCCCTGCACTTGCCCAGTCCTTGCTTCCCATAGGACTGTGTCTCCTGTATCTTACATAGCCTGTGCCATATGGATCTGTCTGTCTGTCTCTCCCATTTAGACCATGAGCCCTTCAGAGTAGATACCTCCTGGCTTGGCCCCCTCAGTACCCCCAGCACAATAGGGATTTGACAAGTGCTTGTTGAGTAAGTCTTACCCATTGTGTAGTTCAACTTCAGGCCATGGTGACCTTTCAGGAGCTGTGAGACGGGCTATTTCTGTTGATTTGCCAGGAACAACTCCTCGACTTCTCCCTCTCATCTTATGGGCAAAGGATCTTTTCCAATTTTACTGCTGTCATAGCTTTTGGATAATCTTGTTTGGGACTCATCACCCCAAAAGGGCCCAAAGAGCTGCCCTTTTTGGAGGAATTTGGAGGAACCATCTGCTCACGCATGAGGAGTCTGTATTTCTCTCATTATCTTGGAGGCCTGTTCCCACCCCAAAGAGCTGCTCCTAGCTCAGATACAGAGGGAAGCCATTTGTGTCCTGATGGGCACAGGGGCACCCACCCAGGAGCCATCTAATTTTACAGGCCTGTGCCCCGGTGCCAGCTTTCATGCTGCCAGATCTCAACTCGACACCTTGTGCCTGTCAACAGCCTGGCCGATGCCTCAGCCCCAGGCCAGAAAACCTTTTTCTCAAGGGTAAAAGTAACTGACCTTTGACAATCAGCATTGGCTAAATTCCTTGTTCCTTAAAAGGGAAGCTCCCAGTTTGCCAGTGCTTATTTGGCCATGGGGCGGGAGCAGGCCCTTCGTCGCACCCTGCGTACCCAGCAGGAGGGTTTGTGGCTGGAGGTAAGTTGGCAAACGGTTGTTATTAAAATAGCCACCTTTGAAAATGTGTGCTGGAGAGGGCTTATCCAGTCTGTCAGCCACTTTGCACAACAGTCCATGTGGCTGGACAGCTCATTGGCTCCTACTGGCTCCCTCACAGGTGACAATGCCACCCACCCACCTAACGCACAGCACACTCCTTAACGTGTGTACAGCAAGAACACTGACAGAATGACAAGGACACATACCAATTATTAAATGTCTGAACTTGTATTTTTAATGCAGGGGTGACGGTCCAAAGATTGACTTGGCGGGTGGTACTCTCTCCGGCATCCTGGACAAGGATCTCTCAGACCGCAGCAATGACATCGGTGAGTAAGGACAGCGCTGTCACTTCTTTTTGCAGAGTTAGAAAGTAACTACAGAGCCCAGCTTGCCCCTTCAAGTAGCCTGAGGAGAACTAACACAACCATTGAAATGCAAGACTGACAGCCCTGGCTTGGTTTTAGGTGTTGAGTTTTGTTTTGTTTTTTAAAAAAAAAGGGGGGGGGGGCGGGAAATAACAGTGCTTTCCACATTAAAACAGAATGCATGGGATCTCTACCCTCCCTGGCCTTAGGAGAAATTCCTTGCAAAGTCTAATGAAAAGAAACGATGGATAAGCCCTCTTGTAAAAGTAGGTATGAACACTTACGTTCATATTCTCCAGTGATTTATGTATTTCACATTTATGCCGTTCTTTTAAGGAACAGCAGGGTCTGTGGTGGATCTGGCACCAAGTGTTTTAACTTTGAGTTTATTTATTTATTTATTTATTTTTAAAAGATGACCGGTAAGGGGATCTTACCCCTTGACTTGGTGTTGTCACCACCACCCTCAGCCAGTGAGCGAACCGGCCATCCCTATATGGGATCCGAACCCGTGGCCTTGGTGTTATCAGCACCACACTCTCCCGAGTGAGCCACGGGCCGGCCCTTAACTTTGAGTTTAAAATGAGCTTTGGTGTAGCGATTGCCACTTAGTTCAGAACACAAGTGAGTTTTCCCAAGGTCAAGATCCCACTATGTGATAAACAAGAAGGGGGCTAAAGTCTCTCTGGTAAACAAAAGTCAGAGGTCCTTTTGGGAGGGGGAGTTTGTGGGTGAGTGTGAGGCCACATGTGTGCTGGTTGAGACCACTGGCAGTCTGACCTGGATGACAGCTCTTGTAGGAAGTCCAGATTCAGGGACTAAATTTTATTTTTAGCTTTACATCTTTTATTTGTACCTGTCGTGGTCTTAAGTTAGCATTCTCTCATATTCTCCAGGATTTGCCTTTTTAAATTAAACTTCTTATTTTGAGGTCATGGTAGATTCACATGCAGTTGTAAGAAATAGTACAGAGAGATCAGTGTACCCTTTACCCAGTTTCCCCCAATGGTAACATCTTACAGAATTATAACACAAGATCACAACCAGGATATTGACATTGAGACAATCCTCCAATCTTATTCAGATTCCCCTGGTTTTACTAGTGCTTATGTGTGTGTGTGTGTGTGTGTTTGGTTCCGTGCAAGTTTATCACACATGTGGGTTTGTGTATCTACCACCACAGTGAAGATACTGAACATTTCCATCACCACTAGGATCCCCCGTGTTGTTCTTTCATAACCACACCCACCTCCTTCCTGCCCCCCTTGCCTAACCTCTGGCAACCACTATCGGGAATTGATTTGATATGGAAGATACATTTCCAGCATTATCTGCCTTGGCCACTTGATGTGGAAACAAATGTCTGACAGTTTGGCTGGCCTTATGAGAGCACTAGAGCGCCTGACACGAGCGTTCTCCTCTCCTGCTCTTACTCCTCTGTTTGGGTGCTGTTTTCTTCCAAACCTGCTCATAGAGTTGCGTCTTTGCCACTGCCAACCTGCAGTCTCTGGTCTGATCTTGTGAAGGCTTGGGGTTAGGATGTGCCATTGTGACTGTCAATACCAAAAGTATGAATTATATGCTTTTCAGTCTGACAAGCTCGTTTGGAAATATTTGGGGTATGGATGGGGGGAGAGTGGGGCTAGTCTATAGAAGCTTTTGATACAGTGGAAACTAAGTATCAGTTGCATGTGTTTGGAAGCTCAGAAAGATGATGCTCAGGTTTGGTGTTCTCTCACTTGGCCAGGAAGACATTAATCCCAGAAGACTATAATTCTTCAAGTTAACAAGTTAATGTATATATTACTTGCATTGCAAGAAGTGATGATTGGCGGCCCTGTAATCAACCAATAAATACTTGAGTACCTACTGCTCCAGGCAAGGCTGCCTGGATACCTGGTCCTTACACTGAGGCCCTGCCTTCCGGGGGCTTTCGATCTGGGACCCTAAGATTTCAAATGAAAAGTGAGATAACACTGAAGGTCTGTATAAGTGACGACTGAGTGGTAGAAAGTAATGCTGATCAGAAGAAAGGATGCTTCCTGGGGCCCAGGGTGTTGGGACAGGCTCCATGAAGGTGGATGAACTTATCTGTAACTTGAGGTTGGATTTGCTGAGGTGGGCAGGGGAGCACATGGGGAGTGCTGATAACTGGGCATAGAACAGCCTGGCTGCAGTAGAGGCTTTGTGCTGGGAAGGAGAAGGGTTGACTTGGAAATGTAAGTGGGTACCAGACAAAGTTGGAGGGGGCTGGATTTGTATTCTGTAGGAAGTGGGAGCTGTTGATGGTTGACACTGAAATGACATGATCAGGTCTAAAAATCCAGATCATAACCAATGGAGCTTTGTGGGACCAATCACATGAAGGAAAGATGGTGTCAAGGAGTCAGGTCATTTGATAGTTGGGTGAGAGGCAGAGAGAGCCAGAATTAAGCTGCTCACCAAAGGCGTGGGGAAGAAGGTGGATATGGAGGCAGCAGTGCAGGAGAATTATTGCTAGGCCTCAGCAGCAAATTGGATTTGGGAGGAGAGTGAAGGAGAGAATGTTTTGTCTTGCGAGGCTTTAGGGTTGGGTGACTGGGGAACAAATGACATGGGTAAAAATGAGCATGTCAGGAGGAGGAGCTGGTTTGGGGGAAACGTGATGAATGTAGTTAGGCATGTTGACTTTGAGATTTGGCCAAACATCCTAGTGTCAGTGCTGTATATGGAGGCTGAAAGTGGAGGGCCAAGGCTCTGCCAAGAGACTGGCAGGGATTGGAGGTAGAGGTTAGGAGCTTCCTGGTGGTGGTGGTGATGGCAGGAGAGGAGTAGGCAGGACTGGCATCTGCAGATGTGGATTTTTTTTTTTTTTTTTTTTTGCGGCTGAGCAGTGCAGGGATCCAAACAGATGTAGGTTTGAGTGCTGAACCTGCTGCTTCCTGGCTGGGTGGCCTTTCGTAATTTACACAGATGCTCCAAGCTTCAGCTGCCTTATCTATAAAGAACACTAACATCTCTATCAACTTTCTCACCTTGTCTTCCAGAATTATGTCCAAATCACTCGGTGGGCTGCAAAAAGATAGAAATGCTTATTATTAACTTCAGTTGTTTAGAAGTGATCTGGGGTCAGGAAGATAAAGCCCTTACCATGAGAAAAGAGAAAGAAGAACCTAGGGATGAAGACCAAACCCCTGCAAAATCCACATTTAAGAGCAAAGCAGGATCTTGCAACATGACAGAGGACAAGGGAGGAGTGGATTTTAGGCAGAATGCCTTTAGGCCCAAAGGCAGAAATATTCTTTGTAGGTAGATTGGTCAAGGAGAAAAGGACATTGCAGGGGAGGGTGGCTCTCTTCAGGGCTGCTTTCATAGCATTTGTTCATTGCTTTGAATCAGGGAGGAAGTTATTTGTACCAGAATGTTTTGTTAGTGATTCAGACAATCGAAGCTGTCCAAATGTGGATAGCAGTGAATAGCATAATACGGCCCTGAAAGCCATTAGAAACCATCAGGGTTAGCTATAAATAAATCTGTATTTCCTCTTAATAAAGCTATAATTTTAAATTATTATAATATTTAATTAGAGAACATGGCTTTTGCAGATCTTGTGTGGGCAGCTACCAGCATCTGTCAGCCAGCAATAATTTAGAATGAAATCAGTTGGTCCAAAACGAAGTTGTTGATGTCAGTTTGAGATATTGTTTGTATCAAACTACACGGCCATATTTCAAGTAACATAATAGAAAAAAATGGATGCACTCCAACACAGGCCAGCACATGAATAGAAATGAAAATTAAATTGTCCAGTTTTCTCTTGCTGACGGAAGAATCTCTGTTCCGATTGAATGGGAGATTACAGGCCGTGAAGTCAAGTGCCATAACATTTACTTTTATTATACCAGATATTGTAGTTCCCACCGCATGGCAGGATTTATCATTACACTTCAGGTCCTTTCCCACTAAAGCATATAGCAACGGGCCTCCAGATGGGAAGCAGCCTGGGAACAAAGCCACTGAGCTTCATCTAATTGACTTAGAGAAAGCCCTTTCACTCCTCCTCAGTTGCTTGTCTTTTTTGTGAACTGTTATTTTTTTTACATTCTGTTCAAATCTCCTCAAACGTTTTCCACTTCCATCTCTTTACATGCCCCCCCCCACCCCCTTCACTTGAGAAAGGTAAAGATTTCTCCTCTGTCTTTGCAGCCTATGCCACAAAGCGTACTTCATTGCTGTAGTTGATTTGGAGGCCAAGTATTGCTGGCTTTAAAGTCAATGGGCTTGGGACGTGGAAGCAGTTTGGAAGATATGAAGGCTAACTTCAACTTGTCCTCAGGTCTCTCATGGATTCCTGGGGCCTGTGGCTCATTTGGAGCAGGGAATGTAAAATTACTTCCCTATGCCCTAGGAATGCTATTAAGAGCCAACCAATTTGGAGTGCTTAAAAAGTTCTAGAACTGGATTGTGGTGATGATTGCACAACTTTGTAAATTTACTAAAAATTATTAAGGTGTACACTTAAAATGGGTGAATTTTATGGTATATAAATTATACCTCAGTAAAGCTGTTAAAAAGAAAAAAAAAAAGAGCTAATTGCGATTTTCCTAACACTCTCTTTGAGGTCCCAATGTTAAAAAAGATAAACACATCACTGATCTATAAGTACGGCATTAGAAGTACCCCTTTGCCCCACTTTATAAAATAGTTGTGACTTTTTTAGAATAATAACCATTATATTGGTGTTCCTGAGTTGTCAGTAAACCAATCCTTTATGAATAGAATTATGTTTTAGATGGGTTAGAATAGATCTCTGAAAGCTTGTAGGGGGATCATCTTATGCAAATAAGTCCCCTTAGGGTGTTAAATACATATATTGTTTCACACAGTTTTCATAAATTGAGGCCCACTTGGACATTGATTCATAGCTGATTACAGCCTTGGTGATAGAATAATCCCAACGTGTTTAAAAGGCTTAGGAATGTTTTCTAAGCATATTTGGGGATAGAACGTGCCTTTATAGTCTTTGATTCCTCTTTGAGGTACAACTTGCAGATAGTTGCTCCTGAGGAATGAAACTGCGTGTATAATATCCCAGTGTTAGAATCATTCCTCCAGGACAGTGGAAACAGATATTTTCTTTCTTCATCTCCCCTTTCCCATCATCCTGAGGTTTCTAGTGTTGGAATAATAGCAGTAGAAGCCAGCAAGATGAAGGAAAGGAGGAACTAATATTCACTGGATGCCTACTAGATGTTTTGTATGTATTTTTTTCTCATCATCAACAGCCCTGTGAGGGAGGTGTAATGACACATGTCTTTACAGCGAAGGAACAAGGAATAAAGAAAGCCAGGTAAATTGGGCAGGGTTAACTGGCTAATTTGAAGCAGAGTTGGAGTTGAATGAACCCAGGTCTCCCTGAACCATTAGCCTAAATTTTCAGTGCATGAGAACTGTTCTCCCCAGGGGACATTTGGCAATTCCTGGAGGCATTTTTGGTTGTCACATTGTGGGTGTGGGGGCAGGGATGCTACTCGTACCTAGTGGGTAGAGGCCAGGGCTGCTGCTAAACATCCTGCAGTGCACAGCACAACCCCCACAAACATCAAAGAATGATCTAGCCCCAAATGTCAGTAGCACCAAGGCCAAGAAAGCCTGGTGTGTGTCAAGAGTCCAATGGTAAATTGGGAAGAGCTGAATTGAGGACCAGCGTCCCCCTCAAGTGCAGCCTTGTGCTCCCTGGAGTGGCCTAATTTCCTGATAATTTCTATTAAACCTAGTTTGAAAATAATTTCAGAGCTTTTGGAAACCAGCGACTTCATATAGAAAAAAGTCAATATATTTGAAGTAATTAACTTAAACATCGACCCAAGGACATGGCCATGACCTTTGAGAGAGAGAGATCTTTCTCAGGCTTATGGCAGGTTACTTGCCTTAGAAAAAAAAAGATACATTTGAGTCTGCTTTTCACATAGAAAGAGTGTCGTATTTGGATTAGATAGTCTCCAAAGGTTTAATACCATTAAATGAATATTAAATAAAAAGACAACAAAAACATGAAATTTGATCAGTGCTAAATTTTATTTTATTTATTTATTTATTTTTTGTCTTTTTTCGTGACCGGCAACGGATCGCAACCCTCAGTGTCACGCCCGTACCGGACCGGCAACGGGATCACAACCCTCGGTGTTGCCCCCGCTACTCGCTCAGCCAGTGAGCCGCTGGTCTGCACGTGGGATCCGAACCCTCGGTGGGAGCGCCGCTGCGCTTCCCAAGCGGTGCACTGTAGCAGTGCGCCACCGGGCCGGCCCTAAATTTTAAATCCATACTCTGCACAGTAAAGCTATAGAGGACATATATAAAGCAATTTAATAGTGACCATTAACATAAATTTTTGTTACTTGACACCAAATCTCTATAAACAAGTGATTAAATTCTTACCTTATTTTGCGATGTCTAACTTTTACTATAAGAAATCATTTCCAGAGGTTTCTTGGACAGATTTTGAAGGAACACTTAGATCTCCTGGCCTTGGGCTGTTGGTTTTTCTGTCCTCTTTTTTTAAAATATATTTTAAACTTCCCCTTTGGAGCAAGAAAGCCAGTTATTGGTCTTTGCAGCATTTCAGGTCTTTGAGCAATTTCTCAGGTTTAATAGGACAATATATTCTACATTCACCTGCCATAAAAAACCCCATGAGTGACATTTGGAGTGTTCCAGATAGACGACTGGTTGAACGTGTGTGGGACGATGAGCTGCACCTCCCAGCTCTCTTGGGGTTTATTGCTCAGATATGAGAATTTTCATTAGAGAGCCATGGCTGGCTCCTACAGACACCATCTCCTTACCAGAATCTTCACACACAGCCTTTGGGATGAGGGACATGGTTGAGGGTCCCTGTGCCAAGGAATGGCAGATGCAGTTGCTGTCCTGCCACAGTCGAGTCTGCGTATGACAGGGTGCAGTGTGAGAATGTGAACATACGCAGCTCTGGCTCCCATTCAGTGACAAAGTCGTGCTCAAACTTAAATTTGTATCAGGAGTATTTGAGGAGCACTATGCATTCCTCAAGTGTGCTGATGGAGAGCAAAAACAATTGTGCTGAGGGTCAAGTGCTTTATAGGAAGGAAGCAGCATAGGCAGCACTTCCAATTGATGGGTCATTAGCTCGGGCTGTCCTCCGAGCATTTTTGGTTCCCTCCTGGCACTATGGAGACTCAGTTCATTTAGAAGAGCTTCCCTTGAGCCCTCCCCTGGTTCCCGACCTCTCGGGGATCACAGTGTAGGGGTGCTGCTGGGTAAACGAGGTCAGGCTGGCAACCAGCACTCACTTCAAAAATCATCTTCCACTCGTACAGGAGATGGGCCCATGTTGAGACCTCATCCTTTGTGGTCCTTTGAAGGGCCTGATCCTGGATGTAACTGAGCGTTTCTATTTATGGACCTTCACAGTTAGAGATGTGGGTCTTCCCTAGCTCCCAGGTGCTCACCTCTGCCTGGGTGCCCTCTACGGGGCAGTCCGTCGTGGTGGCTGGGTTTGTGCTCAGTTATGGGGGCTTCCGTGAACATCTTTTACCACATCCCATCCCATAAGCGCAGAAGCAATAAGCGTTGAAAGTGCCAGTAGGAAAAGCCTCATGAACACTATGGAAATGCAGGGGGAAGCTAAACAGAGTGGGGAGACAGTGACAAATGGTGCATAACCTCATGGGAGCGACATATTTGGTGGTGTGAGTTTTTCCAAAACACAGAGAGCCAATTAGTGCTTGGCATGAACGTGGCCATTCTGCCCAAGCCCCCTACACCCTTTAGCCTGCAACGAGGAAAATGAGTGACTGGGGAGGGGTGGAGGGTCGTTTGGGCTGTAGGGAACATCAGTTCAGATGGCTCTTGGCTTGGAGAGGGTCACAGTTCCTGGTAGCCATGTGGACTTGGAGCCAGCCCCAGAAGCTCACCTGTGTGCAGAGGTGGCATGTTTTCTTCTTATAATTTGGTCCCCTGCCTCTCTGTGGACAAGGCCCTCGTATTCTTCATCCAGCCCCATGGCTTAAGTGCCTCTACCTTTGCTACAAGCTGAGACCATTTTCAGCCTTGAGAATACAAATCTGGAGGTACACCTAGTGGATTCAAGGTAGACTGTATACAACAAGGAGATAGGAATCTTTGCTAGATCCACAGTGCACTCAACAGAGGCCTCTGAGCTGCAAGTGAATGTGGAAGCAAGATGGGAACAGGTGATGCTGAGCTCTCGGATCGTGCATGGCATTTATTTGGCTTGGTGTGCCCCTTCCCTCCACCCACTGGCTGTGGGCTTCTGGATTGGCAGAGCCCGGTTCTGGCTTCTGCTCTACTTGAGGGATTACAGCCTGCCAGGAAATCATGCTCAGGCACCCCTTTGTCATACTTAAAAGCATTGTGGGCAAACTATACTTTATTAAGTATATTATTTTCTTACTATCACTTTATTAAGTGAATTATCAAAATCATTCTCTGATTGGAGCCACAGACTCCTGTTAAGTCATGGTCTAGAAACCTTGGCCCAGGTTAGCTGCCTGCTAACTTTGATTCATTAAATGAGAAAAGTGATTAGCAGTTGGAGAATGAGGTTGGTGGACCCCATTAAAAGGTAATTGGATCTGGTGGTGACAAGCTTAGGATGAGGTCGAGGTTGACAGGGTGTCCTGATTTAGAGCCGAAAGAAGCCTCTTTACTTATCTTGGCAGTAACCTATAGTGACATTCTCTTCACTTCCCCAGGCCTGAGTCATCTCTCCCTGAGGTTCATACTCTGGAATTTCACAGACTCATTTACAAAAAAAAAAAAAAAAAAAAAAAAAAAAAAAAAAAAAAAAAAAAAAAGGGACTGTTACTAATTTTTATTTTACCAGTTAAGTACATTTTAAAAATAAATGTCATCTCCTATTAGGGTGAAATCTCCAGGTTTAAAAATTGAACAAATTTAGCTTCATGGGAAACTCACAATGTCGACCTTTTTCTCAGTGCTTTATGGACTTGCAATAACTTGGGCATGGATGCATACCAGTTCTTAGGACGGCTTTTGAACACCACAGGCCCAGCTTATGTCTGCAGGTAGAAGGTGGGGACAGAGGAGGAATGTTGGGGGCAAGCGAAAGGCCCCCAGAGAGTCAGGTGTCGACGCACTCACTCAGATGAAAACTCACTGTCCAGAAACGTACAGTTAGCAGAGCGACTTTTTTTTTTTTTTTTTTTTTGCTAAAGATATTTTTAATTTGCAAAAATATACCC
>NW_007727349.1:306619-310082 GCF_000696425.1 Galeopterus variegatus
CCCGCACCTCGCTCAGCCAGTGAGCGGCCGCTCTGTATGTGGGATCCGAACCCTCGGCGGGAGCGCCGCACTGTAGCAGTGTGCCACCGGGCCGGCCCGGAATATCAGATTTTAAAGGGCACTTTTAAATACTTTTTACCTCAGTCCTCTTCCTTTCCCTGAGTTTTACAAATGAGAAGAAAGAGCACATCTAGTTAGCAAGGCTGGTGGATGGGAGCCCGCCAGCCCCTTCTAGCAGTTTGGGAGGCTCCCGTCCCTCCCAGTGTAGTAAAAAGACCACTGGGGTCCAGGACAGGAGGCCTTTCCTCCACGAGTTTTGTAGTCACAGTAATTTTGGTTTCTGTGTAATCCTGGACATTAGGATGTTATTGTTTCACACGTGTATTAAAATTTTATGTTATGAGTATCAGACTGCTCTCTTTTAGCAAAGTAAAATGCTGTACAATAGGATGACAGGTCCCGTACATCTCGCTCTCCAAAAAGAAACGTGCCCTCTGTTCTGGCTGCCCGTCCCACTGAAGCAGGCCATCAGTCACACCATTGTGCCTCTCAGGATCCTGGATTTTCATCTTTAGACCAGTGACTTGGATGAAATGACCATAAGGGGTCCAGTCCAGCCTCACAGTCTGTGTTTCTCTGACTATCCATTTCTTTTAGCTGAGTTTTCTGGATGTTGAGAAAACTGCTCTCTTGGTAGCCTCTGAATCCTCTTTAAAATTAAGTAGCTTATTCTTTAATTTGTTTCTTTACCTCGATTATTTCTTTAGTCTGTTAGTGCCTTTAATCTAGAATTGAACATTCGGCCCTTTCTCAGGACTAATGTAGGGTTTTCTTTGCCTTGATGACTTTTGCTTATAAAAGGATAAGATGTTGTCATCCTAAATAAGTTTGAAACCCTAGAGCACACCCTGTGTGGAGGCGAGATAGTTCTGCAGAGTCACCAAGGAAGGTACGTGGTATGTTAGGTAAACCACGCGTTCTCAGACAGGCACCCTTAGATTTGAACCCTCACTCTGCAATTTCCAGCTGGCAAGTTCCATTTACAAATCAGCTGGATTCTAGTTCTTTGCTTCAAACGAAATTGAAAGAGGCACCCACTGAGTTGTTTGTTGATAGATTGTTAAAAATAATTCTTGATGTTGCTACACCACCGTCTGATTTTTGGTCTATAATTCACAAAGAGTTCAGAATTGAGTGACATCGTGATAACAAAATTTTTTCCATTCTCATCTGCTTTTATTTATGTGAGCAAAGTTTCTTGGCACTGACATCTCTAAAATGATAACTAGAAATAGAGTCAATACCAAACCGTCTCATTCTGGTATTAATCATCTGCACACACATGAAGTGTTTAGGGGAAGAGCCCAATAAAATTCTACTTTTTTATGCTTAAAAATTATTTATCAAAATGTGTGCTATGTGTATATACATATGTTTTGATCATTTGTAATTTGAATACTAATAATAATTGTAATGATAACTCAATCCAGAAGAAAAATAATGTTTACACTTAGAGCCTTATGATTTTAGGAAAGAAAAAAAATCATCAATTTCAATTTATATATACATATATAGCAGAAAAAGAAGATAAAGTAATTAGCAAGACTTGAAAGCATATTACATTAGAATAAAATTCAGCAATGGATGATGGAAATACAAATTCAAGGAGGAAAAGGAATGATGTAAAATTTCCAACTCTTAAAATCTTGTACAAGCTTTTTAAAATGGATGGTGGTGGCTGTTAAATTGCTGTGGTATTCAAATACCTATTGAATATATTTAAGAAAGCAATATGTTATATTTTACAATATCAATATTAGAATATGGCAGAAATTACATCCTTTGTGACTTAAACTTATGTAAAGTTTTAGATGTCAACTTAAGATGTGTGAGGGCATATACATGGGTTTCTAAAATTAGTTTGGGAAGTACACTGGCAAAACAGTCTGAAGACCACCAACCTTGTAAATATATCACTTTATGCTTACACAGACATTTCTATGGATTAATTTCTAGAAGTGGTACTGATCTATCTGAAGGTGTACACATTTATATTTTGTGCTAGGTATTGTCAAATGACATTACGGAAAGGTTGTGCCATTTTGCATTACTGTGAATAATAGCATAACTACTACTTCCAATAAAGAAAATACGTTATTTATTTATTAAATTATTTTGCATAGCAAATTTGGGCCTGTTGTGGCAATTTTGAAAGGAATGCAAGCGTGGAAAGCCGCTTTTCCCCACCTAACACTGCTTGTCATCAACCCAAGTGAACGCTACCTCTCCTCAGTGCTTGACTTCAGTAAGACGTACCCCCTTCCCTGACCCCTTACCCTATTCTAAATGAGGCCCCCCATGCTATCATTGCTAATTTCACCTTTTACTTTTCTGTCATAGGAACTAGCAGAATTTATAATTATACAAATAAAAGTCTGTCTCTCTGGGTGGGCAGGGACCGTGGCTGTTTTTTTCACCCCTGTATCTCCTATGCCTAGCTCAGTACTTGGCTCATAGAGCATGCTCAGTAAATATGCACTGACTGAATGGACTAAGCGTAAATGAGAAGAAATACCAAGATGCAGGATCACGATCTAGATCTTCATTGTCACTAGCCACATGTGACTATCTAAATTTAATTTAATTTGAATAGTTGCTCTTACCTATATTCAATGTGCTTAGTAGCCGCATGGGGCTAGTGGCTACCATATTGGAGAGTACAAATATAGAAGACTTGCATCATCACAGCAAGCGCTATTGGACAGCGCTGATATAGAGTGGTTGTACTTTTATTCTCAGAACTATCACTATGCCTGGCATACAGTAGATACTTAATACATGTCTGATTACACGAAAGAATACATAAACTCTGTATCTCCTCTTATTCTTGAGCTACCTGTTTTGATGTAAAAGTAGCCAAACATTCTCTCCTAACTTCCCTAACACCTTACATTTCTTGCCAGAGATTTTTTTTCTGCCCATTTAAAGACATATTTGAATAAAATAGAAAAAAAGTTTATTTTCGGAATACAGAGTGGTTTCTTCACAAAAGAAAATTGCGTTTCCTAGTATCTTTTCTTGTTCTTGATGCAGGGATCTGTATGTGGGCTCTGTCACTTTCTGGTGGTGACCTTGAGCAAGTTTTCTAACCTCTGACTCTCCATCTCTCCTTCGTGGAATAGAGTAGCACCCACACAGCATGGGTTTTCATGAAGATGAAATGTGTGCGTGTATGTGTATGTGTGTAAAGCACGTAGTAGTGGGGTGGCTAGAACATGGAATTTCAAACTGTAGCTCAAAACTTGTTTACTCTCAGGGGCCGGCCCGGTGGCACACTGCTACAGTGCGCCGCTTGGGAGCGTGGCGGCGCTCCCTCCGAGGGTTCGGATCCCACATACAGACCGGCCGCTCACTGGCTGAGCGAGGTACGGGAGCAACACCGAGGGTTGCAATCCCGGTGCCG
>NW_007727349.1:310570-314517 GCF_000696425.1 Galeopterus variegatus
ACTGAGGGTTGCGATCCGTTGCGGGTCACGAAAAAAGACAAAAAGGAAAAAAAAAAAAACTTGTTTACTCTCAGCAGCTGTGTCTTGCAAACTTCACGCCTGGATTATAAATGAAGGCAAAACAGCTAATGTGCTATATCCTTACATGGTTTGGAGGGATCCTTTTCCTGCAGAATCTAATCACTGCAGATTTTTCGGTTGGTGACTCCACTAACACAGGTGTTCATTCGACCCCTAACAATGGGCCCATCTTTGTAGTCTGCACAGATTTTCCACACTTTTCAGAGGACTGACGTGTGGGCTACGAGTTTCTCCTTCTGTCCAGACTGCCTTGTGATGCTGCTTCCTTGCAGAGAAGGCACCTGCAGCCCTGTAGGTTTAGGGTTTTCTCATCTTAAATCTTTAAAAAGAAGGGAGGGGGAGGAGTTCTAGCCTTACTCTTAGATCTCTGTTCCCAAATCCCACAACTCTATTAATGGTATATGAAAACAAAATTCTACCTGTGTGATTTGAAAGGTTTTCACGTGATCTATCAGTTAGAAAAGAATAACCCTATGAAACTGATGGCTCAGATAATTCTTTCCTTTTTTTCTGGTGGAAAAACTGAAGGCTAGAAAGGTTGTTAATTTATTCAGTAATCATTTATTGGACACTCTCCACAAGCCAGGAATCACGCTAGGCCTGGGGAAACAGAGATAAAAGCCCCAGTTTCTTCCCTGGCTGGTGGATGAGACAGATAAGTAAGTGAGGAATGTCAGTACTTTAGGGTGCAGCCTGGCTTCTTGGAAGAGGTCCCAGCTGTGGAACCAAGCCTCGATGGTACCAAAGGAGTTAGTGGGGAGGAGGAACCCTCAAGGGACATACTCACATCAGCACTTCACACATCTCTCTGGTGGCAGCATGCGGAATGATAAGGGTTTTAAAGTGAGACATCTGTTACAGTGGTTCCAGGCAAGAGATTCTGGCAGCCTCCATGATCAGAGATAGGGGCATGGAGGTGAAGTGATGGCTTCCAGAGATATTGGGAGGTAGTGACATTGCCAGGCTTCAACTGTAGCAAACTTCCATCCTAGGTCTCTTCTTTGAGTCCACAGCAGTGAGCTATAATGAATAAACAGAGCCATTTAAGAGCTCCCAAACAGTTCCATTGGTAACAGCTGGCCTGTCTCAGACTTTTGACTATTTCTCCTCTGTGTTTTCAATGGATGTGCTTTAGGTCACATGTGGTCACTGGGACCGTTCGTCTCATCCATGGAAAATGAGGCTACATTTTCTAATTGAACTAAATAGGGCGTGACTAAAGTTCATGGAAAATGGGCAACTGCATGTTCCATGAAGAGTCAAAGGCCCTTTCCAAGTCAGCTCCATCGTGTCCAACATGAATTATCCCTGAATGTCGGCAGAGGGTTTGTCTTCCAAGTAGCACAAAAGCCAAAAGCCTCTCACCCTTATGAAACTAACTTTTTAAAAATATCCCAGCGTTTGCCATTTTAACAGTTTTGGACTGGCTTATGGGCATTAAAACCTTTTTCTATTGAGAGGAAAAATTCCCAGCCAGGCTGAGAAAGCTCATATCAAGTTTCACTGTTATTAATTTCAAAACTGCATGAAAATTGGGACATTTTCTTCACACCACAATGGGTTAGTCATGGAAACTCTATCTTTATCACAGCTACCATGGCCACAGTCATGAGGAGCATGCTCTGTGCCACTGAAAAGTTATGTGACAATACTGAAGGGTTTCCCCCCTTGACTGTCAGGAAGCAGAAATATGTTGCAGTTTGTGGTCTATGGAAACACACCAGGGTAACCTGAGGTTCCCTTTTCAGCAACTGACCCTCATACTTGGTGCATTTTTTTTTTTAATGGCAGTTTGGTTTGGCTGCTGTTTCAAAAATGTCTTCTTCACAAGCTAAAACTATAGGAAGGTCAATTTAGCTGAAATGTGCAGTGAGAGGTTAAGAATGGCTCCCCCTGAGGGACTCTGGCCCTCCTGTTACTCTTGAGTGACAGAAACGAGGCAGTCTTCTGGGCCATCTGTGGTAGAGATGTTTGCTAAATGTAGCCAGGCTTCAGCCTCAGCCAGTAAAACAGAACGGGCCAGCCAAGCTTTCTCGGCAGCCGTGGCAGGGAATACTGCCTCCTACCCTAAGCTGCCACCTCACGTCGTGCTAGGAGCCACCTCTATAAGCTACACTGCTGGGATAAGTTTTTCTTGAGATCGTTTGTTCATTCATTTGCTGTTTCCTTCATTGAGGGAACATCAAGCATGCTTTTCCCAGGAATGTGCTAAACTTTGAGATTGCAAAGATGAGTTCCTGCTCTCCTGGGGCTCACAGTCTGAGTGCAGGAGACAGACACCACACTTCTGAGTCGTTTTGAAAATGTAATTTATCACAGAAGGCCACCTCCCACGCTGTCAAACCCTAAACTCCCAGGTGGACTTAATTATTTTAGTGGGCCAAGGAGAGTGGGCGGGGAGCAAAGATGGGAGTCCTCCCTAGGATCCCGGCAGAAGTTGCCTGTTGTGCATTGATCCGTCCCTGTGCGCCCGTGCATGTGAGTCTATCCCAAGGGAGGCCTGAGGCCACTCCCCACAATCCTCTCCCTCCTATTCCACACTGCATGCTGGGTCACTTCTCAGGCCTCTTCCTCCTTGCTCCTGCTGTGGTGTGTCTGGCCTGTCACCAGTCACCCAAGCCCTTGGCCACCACTTCCATCAAATGCTGCAGCACCTCAGCTGGCACTGGAACACCCACCGTGCTGACGAGCTTTCCTCCCCACAACTCACCCGGGCGGGCTCTCTGCTCACTGGGCCCTGGGACACCCCAGCATTCACCTGATGGCCTCTCCTCTCCTCTGCTTGGTCACCTCCTCACTTGTCCCTCCCTCCCCTCAGCCCCCAGCCTCTGTTACAGCAGCACTGCTCAGACTTTGCTGCATGTTAATATCGCCTGGGGACATAGAACCCTACCCCTGCCAGGCTGCGCCCCAGACCCATTGAGTCAATCCCTGGGGTGGGATCCAGGGACTAGTTTTTTGGGTTTTTTAATTGTCCAGGTGTGAACCGGAGTCAATTAGGCTTTAATTGTTCTTTCATCATTTCACCCTGCTCAGGTTTTGCATCCAGAGCTTGTTTTAGTTCCTGAACAGAGCCATGATATAGGTTGTCTAGCTCAGCCCCTGGGAGTTCCCAGCCAGGGCCCTTGGCAGCAGCCTATTAATTGGAACTATTAACAGCTCTCTCCTTCCCTCCTCCCCTGGCTGCCTGCTCAGCAGCTGCTCCTCAGTTTTGTGTCCTCTCTTCTCCCCTCGCAGCTTTCCTGTGCCCCTCATTGGGCCTCCTGTCCTCCCCAACCAGCGCCACCCACCCCCACCAGCAAACCTCCCTATCCTGGGCCTTATCCCCTTCTTCTAGGACAGTTAAGGATCTGTGCAGACAACCTGCTAAACTTATTATATGCAAAGATATTGTATGCAAGGATACTTTTCTATCATAGCCAAAAATAGGAGGGGGGAACGATTTGGAAACTATCCAACAATAGGGTATTGATGAAATAAATCATAGATTGCACTACAATAGAAGATTATACTACAATCAAAATATTTATGAAAAAATTTTAGAGACATGACATATAAGGTTAAGTGAAATAAGTAAAATGCAATGTTATATATATGAGGGTACTTCAAAAAGTTTGTAGAAAGTAAAATTAGGGGGGCTGGCCCGGTGGCGCACTGCTACAGTGTGCCGCTTGGGAGTGCGGTGGTGCTCCCGCCGAGGGTTCGGATCCCACATACAGACCGGTTCCCGCTCACTGGCTGAGCGAGGTGTGGGAGCAACACCGAGGATTGCGATCCCGTTGCCGGTCCCGGTCCAGGTGCGACACTGAGGGTTGCGATCCATTGCCGGACACGAAAAAAGACAAAAAAAAAAAAAGAAAGTAAAA
>NW_007727349.1:314733-335076 GCF_000696425.1 Galeopterus variegatus
AAAGTAAAATTAGGGCCGGCCCGGCGGCGCCCTGCTACAGTGCGCCGCTAGGGAGCGCAGAGGCGCTCCCGCCGAGGGTTCGGATCCCACATACAGACCAGTTCCCGCTCACTGGCTGAGCAAGGTGCGGGCGCGACACCGAGGGTTGCGATTCCGTTGCTCGTCCCGGTCCGGTACGGGCGCGACACTGAGGGTTGCGATCTGTTGCCGGACATGAAAAAAGACAAAAAAAAAAAAGGGAAAAAAAAAGAAAGTAAAATTAAAAGATAATACAATTTTTCTATAAAATTTTTGAATACCCCTCGTAGCATGATATATATATAAAAAAAGAAAGCCTGAAGGAAAATATACCAAAAATGTGGTAAGATTATGTCTTTCTTTTCTTGTTATAATTTCATGGGTTTTTTAAAAGTATACATTGAACATGTATTACTTTCATAATTGGAGAAATATTGATTTAAAAAGATTAGTTGGGGGGCATTAATATCAGATGATGGCTTTTCGCATCCATCCAAGTGTATAATGAGGGATTTCCATTTCAGATAACATGGAGTTGGTAGAGGTGAGTCCTGTGGTACAGTCTAGAGGGGAGCCTTTTAGGAAAATAGGATTCTCTTAAAGGGAAGGCCCCTGAGAGGGGTCAACCCTCCCGTGAGCCAGCTCTGGAGGGGCACATCCCAGCAGTGGGCATCTTTGCCCTCTCCTGGCCCAGGGTCCTCCCAGTACCCTGCTGAGGTGGCTGGAGGGGAGGCTCACCTTTATGAGCCTGGCTCAGGTGCTAAATGCTATGCTGGTCACTCCCCCTTGGCCTCAGGGCACCACTGATGTCTTTGTGCCATCTCTGCAAATGGTTAACCTTCGGTTATGTTTGCCTTGCCCTGATAAGAGGAGTTAATTAAGTAATTATTCATTCACCAGGTGCTAGAATAATGTCACTTAATATAATCCCAGGTGTAATTTAATGGCTTCTCCTGACTGGTGACTTGTGCTTGGTTTTGCATATTCCACTAAAGGAAGTAGTTTGCAGATAACACCTGCCTGTTCATTCATAGAATAAAGCTGTCACACAGCCAGACCCCTTCTTAAAACCATCAGCAAAAGAGTTCTCCCCAAAATAAGAGGGAGAAAACCACACATAATTTTATTTTTGACTTCTCTGTCCTGAGCCAGCATATTTTCAGTTATGGCAGTTAAGATACTTTCAGCTGCAAATAAAAAATATCTGGTTAAAACTGGTGATATAATATGGGTTTGTTAATTTTGCATGGCAAGAAGTCTGGCAGCTACATTATTCCAGGGATGGTGGATGGCTCATTGGGGTTGTCAGTCACCCAAGCTCTTTCCGTTTTTCTGCTCTGTCATCCTTAAGATCTCTAAGAGCATCGGCCATATCTCTCCTCATGGTCATAAGATGGCTGCCACAGCTCCAGGCATTATATCCTTATGTAATTGCATCCCAAGCAGGAAGGAAGAGGCTCAGTAACACAAAAGGCCCTCTCACTTGCCTCTCTCTAGCCAGAGAGGAAACCTCTTTCCCAGAGGCTTGTAGTAGACATCCCTTTATTTCTCAGTGGCTCAAGTTGGGCTACACAGCTGCCTCTAGACCAGTCACAGGCAAAGAGGAGCAGGATTGCCATCATTGGTTTAGACCAAACATGGTTCAGACCAGGGATTGGGCACATGCATATCATCCTGAAACAAAATTGGGGCTCTCTTAGAAGGGAGAACATATACTTGTCAGGAAGAATGGTGTCGCCCCAGTCACAAGCAGTAATGGCGCTGAAGGTGGGCTCCTTTCTGCTAGCCATTCCTTTGAACATTGCACACACTTTCACACTTGGTTTATAAATCCCCAGAACCCTATAGAACTGGACAACCCTTTGGCCCGATCATTTGCTGAAGAGGGTGGAAACATAAAGGCAGAAGCTTTCCTCTGGACACATGTCAGGTGCAGTGGCAGTACGGCTGAATGATTCTACGTTTGTCCGAGTGTCAGTCACTGGGATGTAAGCTCTCTGAGGACAGGGCTTGTTTCTGCTGTGTTTGCTGCTGTAGCCTCAGGATCTAGCACTCTGGGTGGCACACAGTCGTCGTTCAGTAACAGTGGAGAAGTAGAAGCTTGGTCTCATTCTCTGGGGAGTTTAAAGTCCAACATTGGGGCAAAAGCTGGTGGGCAGGCTATTGGGGCCCAAGCAGAGGAGGAGGCTCCTCTCTGTTTTTGACTTTTAGAATCAATGACCAGTGTTCACTTGCCCATGGTTGTTGTACCTTGTGATAACTGCCTTTTGTGTTGAGACTGCAAAAATGTTTTATGTACTAAAATTAACTTGGATTTGTGGAAGAAAGAGGATTCTTTCTTTAATCCTCCTTCTGTAGCTTTATAAAGATTTATGGATATAGTTATTCAAGAGAAAAAGAAAAATCATGTTTCTTTCTCCTCTATGGATGGAGGAGGATGTGATTATTTCATTCAGTTTAAGTCACGTTTATTGGATGGCCGAAGGATATAAATGGCCTTTGTGAAACATGAAGGGTGATCTAGATGAAAAGGATGGTAATGAAGGAAAAGAGGTGCTTGTGACATATCACTAGAACTATTTCTCACTCCTATTTTTGCCCTTAAAAATCTGTTTTGCTTTTGTTTTAGACCTAGAAGGTTTTGACTCCGTGGTATCATCTACTGAGAAACTCAGTCACCCAACCACAAGCAGACCCAAAGCTACGGGGAGGCGGCCTCCGTCCCAGTCTCTCACCTCTGTAAGTGGCTCTGCGGACTGTCTCCTCACTTCTCCACAGTGGAAAGCAGGAAAGATTAGAGATGCCAGCTGAGGACTCTTCTGCGAGTGGCCGATTTGAGGACACACCAGCAGAGGGAGGCCATAAGATACACTGCCAACCAAAAGGGATTTGAGAGTCTTTTTGAATCGAGCAGTATTTCTTTCCATTTCTTCTTTGTATTTCTGCTAGCAAGGTGGGCACTCCCTATACCCACCTTCCTTCTCTCTCCTTGCAGACTGATTCTTGTTTGAACCTGAGACAAAACTGGTAAGAAAAAAATGTCATTGGGGAAAAAGAGTGAGGCTGGTTTGGTCCATAAACAAAACAAAACTTTACTAAACAACGATCTGCCACTATACAGTGCAAGGCAGTGGCTGAGCCTCCCAAAGCCCCGTCATCTGCGCCCCTCCATGGACCCTCATGCAGACCTGTGGGAGATTGTTTGTAAATGTACGAGGCAACTGCTCACGTAGGAGACCAATCAGAACACTCAGGATAATGCATAGTTTTTCGTTTACGATGTTCTGAGTACCTTCTTATTGCAAACCCGTTACACATTTATTGTACCAAATTTGAACCACACACAAAAAGAAGAAAGTTACCTGCAATCCTATTCCCCAGAGCAAAGCACTGTTAACCTCTTGCTATACATCCTTAGCTTTTAAAAAAATTTCTATTTGTATGTATAAAATTATTTCTTCTAAAATGGGATCACATACTACACATTGTTTTGGAACTTGCTGCCTCCTGTTCTAACCTGTGAGTATATGAGAGTTTATCTCGCCAGTTCACTCTTATTGGACATGTATGTTGTTTCCAGTTCTTCATTATAAACAACACTCAAGTGAATGTCATTGTAGAAAAATCTTGATGCTGCTCCAAAATCATTCACTTAGGTAAAAATTTTCTGAAAGTGGGTCGGAAGGAAATGCACACTTTGCTTTTGCCACAGGTTGCAAACTTCCCCTCCACAAAGGTTAAGTTTACCTTCCATAAGCTCTGTGTGTGTGTGTGTGTGTGTGTGTAATCTATATATAGATCTGTCTATCTCTGTATATCACATTGCCTTGTTCTTGTGGATCTAAAGACTTATAACCTCCACCCAGATACACCAGGTTTCCCAAGACGCTTTCGGTTTTTACCTCATCACTGATCTCACCTAAGCTGTCGTCATTTAGAAGAAAAAAATGCCACTTCCTTTGAACTTCTTCTGTCATATCTACTGAGTACAGAAATGTGGTTTGAGTCCTATTCTTCCTCCTTGTATGGAACAAAGCAAACTTTGCATTGACACCTTTTTGGAAGAAAGACTTGAACGAGTGGCTCACTTTCTCACTCTTCTATAGGGTTCTGTGTCCACACCGCCTTCTTGCCCCTCACTCTCTCCCCACCCCCCCACCCCACCATGCCTCATATATGCACAGTCTATTTAACTGCTTCTTAGTATCTCTATATTTCAATTTTCAATCCTACCTCCTATGTCTTCTCTATAAATCCTTCACGTTTTTGTTTTCTTTCCAAAGTCTTCCCAACTCTTCAAGGTCTAGAGAGCCTGTGGCTTCCAGAACTAAATACAAAGAGAATTAAATTACCATCCCCCACCCCATCCTTGTTCCATACATCTCATGTCTGGGACTTTGTGTGTATTTGGGGGACCGGGTAAAGGCATCTCATCTTTACTCCACTTTTAGACCATATGGTTATTTATTCACTCATTCAACAAATACTTGTAGACCTCTCTCCTCTATGGGCTCAGCACTGTGCCGGGTCCCAAAGATAGAACAGAGAATGAAAAGTCCACAGTCACTGCCCCCAGGAAGCTTATGGCACAGCGACTCAAAGTTTGGCATTTTATACGCAGTAATTTTATTTACCGACTTGAAACAACAGGATACATTTGTGCTTTAAAGAACAGTAATTACCATACTCTCTTCTCTTTGTTCTCACCCATCCCCGTTTGGATGTGTGCATTGAATTCCTGTTTACTCTTCTTCCAGTTAGCACCTGTGAGTTTTTCATAGCAAAATGGGATAGGTGGACATGGACTTATTCCTAAAAGACCACTGGGTGGGGGTAATGATGAAGAAAATACACCAGTCATGATTTCTCAGCCTGGGGCTTCTCACTCTGATTGAAGCTATTTATGTTTACAGGATTCAAAGAGCGAGCTTTGATTGGCACCTCGTGAACCATGGGTTATATAGGGAGAAACTGGCTTTTTGAATAAAAATTCAAAATGAAAGGATCTACATGGTGGTTAAGCAGTTAAGCCTAGATTAATAAAAAAGCTTGGCGGTGAAGGGGTGTTATTCTAGGTAACTGGATTTTCAGATTAAATGAAGATTAACAAATAAGACCTCTAAAATTGAAAACTTTGCTTAAAAATTCCCTGAAATGTATTCAGTTTCTGCTTTAGTAAGTAAACAGAAGAAAACAAACAATATTTGTGGGCATGATTTTTCTATAACGATGCCAAGTGGTGATTCTAAATAGGACTATTTTTCTACCATAGGGGTAGAAGGCGGCATAGGGATGATGCAGAATATCAGCTCACCCAGAAATACCTCTGGAAGATTCTTCATTAAAAAAGATTCCTTGCTACAGAAACTCTTATTTTCGTTTCATTTGTTCTAGTAATCGCTTATGACCAAGTGAATTCCAGTGAATTGGTCCCCATTTATCCAGCTTTTTGATCTTCAAAGTGATCTTCACAGTGAGGCAGAAAAGGCAGAGATGTTGTGCCCATATTTTACCAAAAGATGCTGCCATTCTATAAATATACTTCAGCAAATGCAGACTGGCAAAGTGGATGTTGAACTGTCAGTAGTAACGAGGGCAGAGATTTAGCAGCCGGTACCAAAGTAGATACAAGCTTGTGCTAGCGGGCAGGGCTGTGCTCTCAGCTGCAGAAACGCTGGTCACCGGGCCACAGGCCTGGATGTCCCTTGCCCCTGGAAATGGTGGTTTCCTCTCAGGCAGGTCCTGCAGGGCACTTCAGTATGCAGTGGATTTAGTGATCTTGGAAGAGGGTCAAGGAAAAGGATGAGAAGAGAATGGAGGAGAGGCAGGTTAGAGGCAGCCTACTGTTGACCTGTGTGTTCTCCCCCACCGGACTGTCAGCCCCGTGAGGGCAGGAGTTGTGTGTGGCATGTCACTGCTAAGTCCGCAGCACCAAGCTCGATGCTTGGCACACACAGTAGCAAACGTCTGGAGAAAGGAAGGGAGCAGTCAACATGGATGACAGACGCTTGCTCGGGTGAAATGGCTTATGAGCATTAGTGGGAAATCCCTGGTTTAGGAAACTGTGCTTCTTGGTCGCAGTTCTGCCGCTCCACAGCTGCGTGACTGTCCCTAGTGCACAGAGAATAGCACACTTTCTGCCTCACAGGCTTAAATGAGGAGGCAAACAAAACAGAAGCATCGAGTGCTTTGAAAAGCATCTAGCATTCTATTAACGACAGTTGTCAGCTAAGGCGTTCTGATTAAAGCATTTTCTTTTGGCTTTACCAGTCTTCCCTTTCAAGTCCCGATATCTTCGACTCCCCAAGTCCCGAAGAAGATAAAGAGGAACATATTTCGCTTGCACACAGAGGAGTGGACGCGTCCAAGAAAACTTCAAAGACTGTTACCATATCCCAAGTGAGTGACCAGCCATGGCAAGGGTGTCCCTGCCTTCTTGTTCACGTGCTAACGATGGGTTATAAACCAAACACGGATAAACAGACAATGCAGGTGTGTCATTCTTGAGTGACAGTGATGACTTTAGTCATTAAAATCCCTGAGGCGTGTTGCAAAGTCTCCAAAACGAGGCAGAACCCCTGAGATACAAGTTCAGTTGTTTATTTCCCAGGTTTTCTTTTGTGATTTGATCTTCTCTTCATACCGTCAGGAACACACACACAAATGCCCTCCTGCACCATCGCCACCACCAAAACCACTTAAAAAGCCTTCAAGTGTCCAGAGAGGACACATTAAATATGTTAAATGCTGTGCCCTCTGCCCACAGATCTTTTATGTTCAAAGCTGGTCACAAATTATAGTTGGAAGATCATAAATATAAGTAACTAATGTGGTATCTGAAAGAAAAGTTGATTTGGGTTCATATTCTAGGATAAATTTATAGCCTAAAACCATTTTAATTTCATTGCATGTCCAAGGAATGGCATAGCTATTTTTTTTTCCTTTTTGTCTTTTTTCATGACCGGTAACGGGATCGCAACCCTCGGCGTTGCGCCCACACCACACTCAACCAGTGAGCGGACCGGTCTCTATATGGGATCTGAACCCTCGGCGGGAGCGCCGCCACGCTCCCAAGCGCAGCACTCTACCAAGTGCGCCACCGGGCCGGCCCTGCCATAGCTATTTTAAGTTATTGGTTTGTGAAAAACAAAGACAATGTTTAGCTACTGCACATAACTTTCAAAGAGTGCACCAAGATTTTAAAATTCCATTTTCTCATACTAAGAAAACCCAGTCGATTGGAATTATTTTCTCTGAACATTAATAACTTCTTTCTGTCTAAAGGTGAAAAACTGTAGTCATTTGAAGCATGATTTAGCACAAAGAAATCAAAGGTTACTTAGGATATTCTTTCTTATAGATTTAAGAATTTACATGTATAGATTTTCTTAAAAATCTGATACTGTAAGCAAAACATGATCCTATAAAACAGATCAATTGTAATTATCCACGGAACCGAAGCATTCTTCCTTTATAAAAGGATTCCACTTGCAGAGATTGGATTTAGACCCATTTTTTCTGGTGATCACAGGTATACCCGTAGTTTTGTTCTGATATCACTGGGGTGTCTTACAGTGACATCTACTGGTAGACAGTGGCTTTTCACGTTTCTGATTTGCACAGGTCAATCCCATCAGCCTGTTTTACTTCTCCAGAGTTGTCATGTCGTGTTCTTCCCTGCTTCTAGAAATTTCACTTGAACTAATTTGCTCAGGGAGTGTGATGGCCTATACTCTGTGAGGGCTTAAAAAAGTACTTGTTAGCGGAAACAGGCCAGGAGTGCAAGTCATGTAGGAAATGCCAAGAGAAGCACTGATTTAAGAAGTGTCTGGAAGTTCATCAGTGTAAGGGCATCGGTGGGTCATGGGAGGTACATGAGGATGCAGGATGGGAAGTGGGCAAAGGCACAACCCAGGGATAGGTAACTAGCCAAGAGAAGAACAAGATAGCATGAATCTTCAGACTCCGGCAGCCAGAGTCACAGTGCCGGGCTTGAGGGATCCAGCTCATAGCGAGGGGACTGAATCCCAGTTCTGCCAGTTCTTAGCTGTGAGACTCGGGGAATTACTCCCCCACCTCTCGACACCTCAGTTTCCTGCTTGGTAAAACGCTGTGCCAGTTGATCCTCGTTTAAGCTGGCTGGCCGAAGTCCGGCATGTGATCAGTGCTCCATAAATGACACCTCCTCTTCCCTCTTACTATATAACTCCTACTGACGCTGAAGCACAGGCTGGCGGATCGCTCTCACTTGGCAGCAGAGAGTACTTTGCCTCAGTGCTGACTTGGCAGAGAAAAGGCGAGCAGAGAGGCTGGGAGTGATGGCCCATCTGCTTTTGGCTCCCTCTGCCCAGTCTCTCCCTCGAGCACATCCTGAATGCAGACTCTACCTCCTCGCCGTGCCAGCCGAGCCCCTTCTTGGCTCCTGCCCTGGGGCGGCTGGCTGCGCGCCGGCTGCTGGAGGGAGTCCCGCCGCAGCGTCGCCAAGCGTCACCAAGCGTCACCACCAGCCTCAAGTTGGGCCCTGTCGCTCACCCCCTCACCTGCATCCTCTTAGTCTGCTACTTCCCCCCCTCCCCACCTGCCCACCAACTAACTCCCCTTCCCTTGCTGGTATCTCTTCCCCAGGCTTGCCGGGTTCCCCTCTTCCCTCCTACCCATGACTGTCCCACTCCCTGTGTCCTCCTGGCCTCCTCAGGACACTTCACCATCAGGCCTCCCCACCCGCCTCATCCATCTTCAGCCTGGCCCTCCGGTGGCTCTTTCCCTGGGTGTGTTGTGCAGCTCAGAGTCTCACCCATTGTTGGAAGCAAACAAAACCCTTCCTTGATCCCTTCTCCTCCTGAAGCTTCTGCATGAACAACCTGCTCTTCCTTCCTCAGCCAAGTTTCTGGAAGGAGAGCCGTACACTTGCAGGCTGCACCCCTCACCTCCCATTCAGGTGTGGGTCTGCTGTGATCAGGTCTCTGTCTCTCTTGCTCCACCAAATGGGCTCCCCCCAGTTTTCCTCTCAGCACCCTCCACCCACTCATCCAACATTTTCTTCCTTCTGGAAACTCTGCCAGGGGCTTCCATAACCCAGGCCCCTCTTCTGGCCCTTCCTCATCCCTCTCTCACCACTCTCTCCAGGTCGCCAAGGCTCTCTTTGCCTGCTCTCACCACCTCTTCAATTTGGGAATGTCCCAGGTTCCACCACTGGGCTTCTTCTTTTCTGTCTTTTCTACCCCATGGCTGTCACTTCCTCTGGCCCAGCTCACTCTTTCAGTCGCTGGCTCTGCCCACTACACGTGTCCCTCGGCCATCCCTTAGGCTCCTAAAATTGTGTGTCTGAAAGTGAAATTATTGCCGGGACCTTCACCTGCTCTTCCTCCCATGAAAGGTGCAGCCTTAATGCCTGGTTCCTCCATCCCTGCCCATGGCCCTCGATCAGTACATCCTCCTTCACTCTCTCCAGCCTGTGCAGGACCATGTGTCCCTCATCGTGAGGTTTCTGCTCCATGAGGGCAGGGACAACCTCCGCCTCGCCCACTCCCCACCCCAGCACCAGGAACGCCTGGTGCTTGCTGCCTTCGCCACCTCTCTCAAACTTGTCTTCTCTCTATCCTCTTGGCCCCCGCCTAGGTCATACCATGACCATGGCCAGCTTTCGTTGTAAAAGAGTCTCCCAGCTGTTCTGTCCAGCTGCAGGCGTGCCACCCCTTAGGCCCTTCTGCAGCCACAGCGATCACTAGCCTGGCCTGCCATCTTTTTCACCCTTTTAGCCAGCCCCTTCTGCCTCCCCAGCCCTAGCTCTCCCTCCCTAGTGCTCTTGTGCCTCCTCTGACTTCTAGCCACGCACGTGTTTTGCTCTCTGGTCTGCAGGCCTTTGCCTAGGACCTTCCCTCCTCCTACAGCTTCTTTCTCCAACCACCCCTCCTTTCCTTTGGCTACTTCCTAGTCCTCCTCCAAGACGGGGCTGTCAGCTCCTCCTTCCCAATGCTTTCCCTCCAGGATGGTTGGCCCTTTTTATGTGTTTTGGGGTTCTTTGTGCTTACCCCCTTCTTGCACAGTCTTCCCCCTCATCTGTAAAGTGTCAGTCTGTCTGTCCATCTGTCTGTCACTGCCCCACTGGGTTCTGATCTCCCTGAGGGCCAGCAGAATGTCTTGCTTGTTTCAGAGTCTGCAGTGCCTGGTAAGTAGTTGAGCATCTCTACATGTATATTAAACCAGTTAGGAACTATCTGTCCAGAAAGAAGATCAAATTTATAAGGCATAGAAGGTGGCACTTGGGTGGGGGGACATGTCTGCACTAAGGAGTGCTGGGTGGCTTGTGGATGAAGGACAGTGATGTAGATGGAGGGTTTGATTAACTAGGACAGGGAGATATAGCACACAAACCCTGGCCCTGAATCCTCCCCACCTTCCCTCATCACAGGTGTCCGACAACAAAGCATCTCTGCCACCCAAGCCGGGGACCATGGCAGCAGGCAGCGGGCCAGCCCCCCTATCCTCGGTGGCGCCTTCTCCTCTGTCATCCTCTTTGGGAACAGCTGGACACAGAGCCAACTCCCCATCTCTGTTCATCACGGAAGGAAAACCAAAGATGGAGCCTGCGGCCAGCAGCCAGGCGGCCGTGGAGGAGCTCAGGACGCAGGTCCGTGAGCTGAGGAGCATCATCGAGACCATGAAGGACCAGCAAAAGTGAGTGCACAAGGACCCTTTGCAGCCACTTGTACTGGTCCAGGGCCTGGGCTCTGAAAGCCTGGGTCCCAGCCTGCCCCAGAGGTTGGGCCAGGCCTCCCTGGTGATAGTGGCAGCAACGGTGGGAGGGGGTGTGGACTCCAAGAGTCTTAATTTATACTTACATTATGCTGCGTGTTTGTGCTGGACTTACTGTGTGCAGGAAGGCCACAGGCTGGCCATGGGGCATGCAGGGATGGGTCAGTTGCAAGGACTGACTCTCTCAGCTGGCTGCTAAAAAGAAAATCTTTTAAATCCCCCATGAATAACAGTATGTACAGGTACCACTTCTTAAATAAGCCCAACAGCCAGCTTTTCTTCTAGCATCAGAAAAATTACAATTTCTTCACTTAGCTGCCAGATGAAGTAATTGGTCTGCACAGAGGAGCCACAACGTATGAAGAAGATGTAGGGAATCTTAAAGCCAAGCTCCCGCTGAGGGTTTGGATCCCATATAGAGACCGGTCCGCTCACTGGTTGAGCACGGTGCGGGCGCGACACCGAGGGTTGCGATCCCGTTGCCGGTCACGAAAAAAGACAAAGAGGGGAAAAAAAAAAAAAAAGCCAAGACACTATACTCAGCAAGATGTTCTCACCATGAGACTCGGGGGCTTTCTCTGTGCATGCCTGCGCACGTGCTCTCACCGCATCTCTAATCCCCAGGGGCATTTAGATTGGAGAAAGACCTGTAAGCCGAAGTAAATACCATATGTAAACATCACCTGGAATGCTTTGCATTGACAGAGCTGGTAGAAGGATTAGAGGGAGGGAGGCACTTATCTGAGTGAACTGAGCCTCAGAGAGTTTTGGGATCAGTTAGTTCTTTCTTGAGGGAATCAAGGGAGGCATCTCAAGGAGGTATTTCCCGAGTAGGATTTTGAAAGATGATCTGGGATTGCCAGGAGCAGACCACTCCAGCAGAGGGAACAGCATGCAGATTCCTGGGCACACAAAGCAGCCTGGAAGGCCAGTGCATCCTCGGGCGCCTGCCCTTGGATCAGGAGGTGCCAGGGGCGGTGGTGGGATGTGCTGCCGGAGACCTGCAGTTCTGCCTCAGGAGGGAGTCGAGGGCTGGCAGAAGCCTTGTCACTGGTTCCCCTGACAGGGCTGGAGGGCCATGAAGTGTTTTGTGGTCAGACACTTTCGGGGATAATTGGGTTAAGCAAAGTTACTTTCTTCTCTGAAGGACTTCTCAGAGCCTTCACAGTACATAGGGAGGATGAAGAGGAAAGCAGATAGCATACACAGTGTTTCCTAAATCTACTTAATCATAGAACCCTTTCTATCTAGAGCACACTAGGGTCAGGGTTTCATGGAACTCACTTTGAACAGTGTGGCTCTAAGCAGGTTCTGCTCTCTGCAGGCTGGGAGGTGTCATGAAATTGGGGGCTCTTGGACTTACCCCCTGCCTAGAAGGGACTCATCAGATAGATATGCAGAACTTGCAGGATGGTGCTTCAGGAGGTCTCCTGGGGCCAGCCAAGCTGCCCCTAACTCCTTAAAGTCCCCAGCTTCTATCTGGCACTAGAGTTTACAGGTTTGGGTACCCAAAGGCCCCATCCAT
Source organism: Galeopterus variegatus (assembly GCF_000696425.1). Taxonomy (NCBI): domain Eukaryota; kingdom Metazoa; phylum Chordata; class Mammalia; order Dermoptera; family Cynocephalidae; genus Galeopterus; species Galeopterus variegatus. The sequence goes on from NW_007727349.1 coordinate 327,032, forward strand.
GTCCAAGTGACATGTGTCCCTTGCCTAGGCAATGACCCCATGGCCCTAGGCCATCCCAGAGCATTGGTTCCCAGCCTTCTGAACAGGACCATCATTGAGTCAGACTGGCCTGGATCCAGGGCTTCAGCTCCTTGGACCCTCTGGGTGGTGCCTGGAACCTACCTACACATCTGAAATGGCCTGAGCCTGCTATGGGCACAGCCTGTGCTTTGGGGCTGCTACACCCTGTGTTTCTCTGCCCACTGTGAAGCCTGGAGCCTTCAACTCAAGTCTGCGCCAACTCTCTTCATCCCCTAATGTGCTGGTTCTCACCTCCCTGCTTCTGCCCTGGCTTTCGCTATCAATCCTGCCATCTTCCTTTCTCCCCACAGATCTATGCCCATTTTTACTAGTACAAGACCTAGTGACTTTCTTTGGACCGACTTCCCCAACTAAGTCTCCCCACCTAGGAGCCTGCCATAGTCTGCCTGGGGTTGTGCTGTTTGCTGAGGATTTCACCTCTACTTCTTTCCTAAGCCCTAAGTAGTGCCCACTGAGAGCTGGGTGCATGATGTGTGCTTAAATAAATATGGTAATGAATCACAACTGGTCAATATCAGGTAACCCAACGTGTTGACAGCAGTGCCAGGACACTGTCCCAAGTATAGGGACCATCATGGTGCTCATCAGACGTGAGCAAATACAGTATAACTTCCACCTTATTTACTGTGTTATTTCCACAGTCTTGGATTTTTGATTTTCCAACCCAGTTTATAAAAATGTACATGTAAAATGGAATGTTTACTACCTTAAGATGGAGCACAGCTCCCTGACCAGTGTTTGGATGGTTACGGTGTACTAAGTATAGAGGCCCAACTTTGCAAAATGGTTGGTTTGTTCCACTTCATCATTCAGTGTTGGAAAGGGCATTCGGCTGTGGATCCCACCTCTTGTCTGCTTTCTCTAAGACGTGATTGCCATATCCTGGTTCAGTTATTTTACCTCCAAGTTTTAGAGTTTTACTGTTTGTAGGATTTTTCGAGAATTAATGAAAACATACCGATAACCTTTCATTAATTTAAAATTCTGTTGAAAATAAAGATATATGGAGTGGTACAAATGTCTGCAATGAAAATAATTACTAAGTATATTTAAATACTAGTGATTCTGTAATAAAGGAATAGTCGGAGGGAAGACGACAGAATATGAGCCTGGATACCTGGAGTCTAGTCATTGGGCAAGTCAGGGCACCGTTCTGGGCTTCAGTTTCCCCATCTTCTCTTTTTTTGGAGAAGTTTGGACTAAGGGATCTCAGAGGTCATTGCCAGACCTACCACTTAATGGCTACATATTTGGGGGCCTGAAAATAATGGCCTTTCTGTCTGTAACAAATTTTAAGCAATAATGATGCAAAGAAAATATAATGTTTTGTCCACATGTTCTTTGTAAAAGGGTCAGATGGATTTTGTAGTGATACTAACAGGTTTCTCAGCTGTGATTGGGGAAGTCTGAGCATTTGTGTAATTTCATTGCCGCTTGCTTTTCAGACGAGAGATTAAGCAGTTACTGTCAGAGTTGGATGAAGAGAAGAAAATCCGGCTTCGGCTGCAGGTGGGTCCCTCGAGGTCCTGCCCATGAGGCCTAGGCTCAGTTGGGGGCAGGGACAGAGTCAGGACTTTATTTTTAAAATAAATAAATGATTGTTATTCCTCTGCAAATTTAGCTATACTCCTATGACAGTTTTCTTAGAATTGCATAGGCCTGCTACAAGGGAACCATTAGTAAACGTGTTCCAGTTGGGTTTCTAATTAGGAATTTTTCTTAAACACATGCTCTGCAAAAAGTTCCTCCCAGTTTCCAGGAGGCCTCATTATAGTAACCACCAGAGCTGGAGAGACCCCATTGCCAGCTGGCTTCTGTCACATGGTCACTGGGACTGCAAAAAGGCTGGGTAACTGCTCACCATCCCACTGGGGGTGCTGACAGACACCACCTTGAGCCAACCATAGCTGCCTTTGAACATTGACAGATGTCCAGCATGTCAGGACCTGCTCTGCCCTCTGGTTAGGAAACTGGTATTATTGCTGCTTTTGACAAACTTTAGATCCTAATAGCCTGGGAATTAAAACGCCCACCATTTCCTAGGGCATCGTGTCTGTGTGCCTGTTCTTTAGGTTTACATCATTTCTGGCATTGGTATTGATTCTTCATTCAGATGTCATTGCACCTTTAAAATTGTCGGGTTGACTGTTTTTTTCCAATCAACCAGATTGATTATCTTTTATAGCTTCTTAAAACCAGCCAATTCATTATGACTTTGGTCAGTTCTTTTTTTTTTTTTTTCCTTTATAGATGGAAGTGAACGACATAAAGAAAGCTCTTCAATCAAAATGAATACTTGATAAATGAAATGTTGCATTATTCATCCTGAGTCCGAGACTCAAATTTTCTGCCCCAGCCAAAATAATCTTGTGCCAAAAGATTAAAGGTTTGCCTCAACATGTCCCCGTTTGAAAGATTAGCACAAAAGTCTTGATAGCACAACACAAATCCCATCCAAGAGGAGAATCTTCCCCATGGTGTAGACCTGGGGCTGGCACTGGTTGTGACTTAAACAGAGCAAATTGTGCTAAAGGCTTTTCTACTTTGAGATCTCATGCGAAACGAAAACTCAGGCAGTTTAGTCCATAGTGGTACTATTTTGATGATATTTTCCATTAATAAAATGTAATTTCAGATTATTCGTTTACAAGCTTTATAATTTTATGATTTTTTTAATCGTGTTTTGTCACAGATTTCCCTAGTGTTTGTACTACACGTAGTCAGAAGCGAGTGTCCCGTTCTTTTGCTTCAGGCCGAAAGCTGCCTCGCTTTGTGTCCCCTTTAGGATTCTATTACATATGCAATTTTAGGTCCAACCTGTCCCTTTCCCTGCCAGCAAACCCCACCACCCTTAGAGAAATTTTAGCTTATATATGATGGTATATTTACAAAAAGAGAAAGAGAAAATCTGGTATTTGCAATGATCTGTGCCTTCTTTTTACCACCCTCTTGATTGGAGCTTTTGTGATGCAGCTACAATGATTCAAAAAAATAAAAATAAATATAAAAAAAAAATGTGCCACTTCTCCAAGTCCACTAGAGGCCACTGTCTTCAAAGCTTCTGTCACCTTAGCCAAAGGTCCTAAGAGGAGACAGCTGTGAAGTTGGGAGTGCTCTGTGGTACCAGCTGTGACTTTTAAGTTTCTCCTAGTTTTAGGTTGTTCATAAAACTAGAAATGTCATCCCTGCTTGATTTTTCATCAGCCAAGTTAAAACCCTGCTTCCTGTCCTTTGCACCTTTTGCGTGAACAGAATATGCATTATTAAAGCAAAAATAAATAAAAGTAAAATGCAAATAAAAACAAGGGGGGGAAAGTTGTATTATTTCCTGCACTGGGTTATTTGTGCGTGTTATTGTTTAAACTGTACTCACATAATGTCATTTGCCTTGCTCACTTGTAACCCCTTCCTTGGGTCCAAGAGAGTGGGAGGAGGGTCTTGCTGAGGTGTAGCCATTGGTTCTTTCTTGTATTTATGGAATCACTTTTTCCTTCCCGGGGAAACTGATGTTTGCGTGTCTGCTTTGTCTTTGTAGCACATGAACAGTTCAGCCTTGGAATGTGTACCTGTTTTCTCATCCTTAGCTGAAACTAAGGGATATACTGTATTGCAAGATTGTTCACGGGGTAGGGGTGGAGGGGGTGGTCCCCAATGCCCCTGAAGATGTTCGATGTGTTTCTAAAAAGCTCCTTTGTCTGTTTCCTGAGTTTTATAGTGAAACTACTAAACATTAATAGATTTGCACAGCCACCAAAAATGAGAATTGATAACACTGAAGGAGTGATGCAAAAAAAAAAATCACCACGTTATGCATCATTGAAAGTGTTACAATAAATGTCTCTTCCTTTCTCCCTCCCCCTCTCTCTTCCCCTCCCTCTTCCCCTCCCTCCCTCTTGCCGACGTACTTAACCATCCTTGCTGTTTGAGGCTATCACTGCCCTCTGAGTGTCGACAGAGCCCTAACTCCCTGGTCTTCCTGGGTGGGGGCACAGTTAAGGGAAGGGAGTGTGTAAAGAAGGAAAGCTCACACCCTTCATTCCAGTGTCTGGATATATTGCCTTTTCAGCAGCCTTGGTCTCAGTGTGTTTGGGGCCAGGAACGCCAAGTTTCCAAGGGCAGCATAAAACATTCCTGTACCCCTTGACTGTTCTTAGCATTTCTGCGTCAGACTTGAAGCCTTCAGAGATTTCCCACCACCTAGTATAAGAATGAGGATTGGATTCTTTGATGTTTGCATTTCTCATTTACTCATGAAAATCCCTAATGATATAGTTTTATATAATGTGTTTACAGAGGAGGATTGTTAATAATTAAATTGAGAGGTTGGAGCACCCTCGTGGGGCACTGGCAACACTGAATGTCGAGGGCTGACGTCTTTCCCTCATACAGGCCATTGGCTTCCTTTGTATAAGGAGAGGGAGAAGTGATTCTAGACGGAGAAGTTGGCATATCTGGCTTCATTTCTGCCCCTCGGGCTAACCAGCAAGAGTATTCTGCATCATGGAACTGGATGAGCCACTGCCCAAACAGCCACCATCTTTTACTCTTTACGAAATGGACCCATCAAGAATATTGAAAAGCTTGGAAATATCACTTTTGAAAAACTTCTTTTGCATTCAGCATGGACTCAACCAGGCATCTATGGAGATTATTTTTTTGCTTCATTTTCTAAAGTTGTATTTAGAAAAGTCTTAAGTATTGTGCTTTGTAAAGAAGATGATTAAAATGAAATTTTGTGAAAATATTTATGTTCAAAGTTGTCATGGTCCAAGAGGAATGATTTCTTGGAATAGGAACTGTTTTTCTCCATGTTACACAATTTGACTACTCTTACAGAAATGTCTTTAGAAGACATGGAATATAGTGTCCCCCCATCTTTCCCAAGTGAACAGAAATAATCCATTAAAATCTGTGCCTGTGAGTTCCATTTTTAAAATTGTTCAACTTTACATTCATATCTAAGCAGAAAATGCCAGTGAGGTATAAATTCTTTTTTTAGGGCAAAAATCATGAAGTTCTCATTATTTGAACTAGCGTGTAAAGCCACTTTTATTCTTCCACGGCCCTCCAGGCAGCGCACTCAAGTATGTGATTTGTTTCCTCCCATAAGGACATCCTGTATCTATCATCACGTGTGTGTCTTTGGTTACTAATGTTAAGATTTTATTTCCTTTCATGACTGGTGCCTTGATGGGAAAACCGCAGGGTGTATAATTTATTGCTCGTAGTTACCATAGTATGTATAAAAATAATCCCCAGGTCCCAAAAAGCCCTTTGTATTGTAACCTGAGGTCATCATGGTCCCTTATTTTGTATTAGATTAGGTTTTAGTCCTCTAGTTATTTTAGCACAAATTAATATCAAGATGTTTTGGCATCAAGGCTTGGTAAAAAGCTTTTCTCTTTGGTTTTGTACAAGGGAGAACTGTGACAAAGCAGCGCGTGTGTGGGTGGCTGGTGCTCAGCATGGCTAATTGTGGCAGCTGTCGGAGGGGAGACTTGGCACTTAGGACTAAAGCCGGGGCAAGAAGATGCTGTTGCCAAAATGAGCTCTAATGAAAGGAGCGCCATTGCTGAGCCAGAAACAAATGTCAGTAGTGTAAGGACAGAGAGGGAGGGGTGTCAGGTCTTTTAAGGGGATGAAGCTTTCCTGTCATTCCCAGTTCTGTTCCTGGGTAACCAAGGCTTGGTCCCCAACACGTGGAGCAGAAGCAGCCCCTTCCTGCAAATGACAGTGTGTGCTCATCGTGTTTGTGAATTCGGAATTCACAGGAAAATGAGCAATTTCTTATTTTCTTGTTGGAGCAATAGGTGATAACTTATTTTAACCAAACAATAGAACAAGGTGATCTAATAGGTTGTAGCTAGAATTTTCCAAGGAAAATGAGAAAGAGAAAAAGACTGAATAAAAGAAGAGCTGAATCCCTAGCAAACCAGCTTCATGGAGCTGTTCTCTTTCAATGGCAACAAGTTTCATTAAATAATGCAGATATAACAATTTCATTTGTCTTGAATACTTGAGTATTACTAGTTCTCTAGAAAACAGATTTGTTGGCAAGCTTTGAGCTCTTTGATGGGAGGTGCCCTGAATGCAAATTTTCATTATAGTTTCTTAATTTAAAAGGTTTAAGGGGTTTACAAACTTCCCCCCCCCCCCGCCCCCAGCTTGAGCTCTTTGATGGGAGGTGCCCTGAATGCAAATTTTCATTATAGTTTCTTAATTTAAAAGGTTTAAGGGGTTTACAAACTTCCCCCCCCCCCCCGCCCCCAGCAAATGGCTGGTATGGGGATCCAAACTCTTGACCTTGCAGTTATCAGCACCACACTCCAGCAAGTGAGCCAACCAGCCAGCCCCTACAAACCAATTTTTCACATTGTTTGTTGCAGTAGGTTTTTTTTTTTTTTGCAACTGACAGGAAACAAACCAATTTTAAAACTAACCAAGCTGATAAAGCCATCCTGTAACCAAACAGAAAAACAATGAAGAAATAACATTTCCAAGGTTATTTCCCCAAAGAAAAACAGATGTCTTAGGAGAAATGGAGGGGATTCTTTTCAAGCCTTATGATTATTTCTTAGACTCAATCTGAGAAAACTGAGACTTAGGCTGGGGCTGAAAGCTGTGCTGCTGAATGCTGAAGGGAGACAGATGAATAGAGATTGGGCACTTATATGAAAGACCCAGCCGTCCCCCTGGCTTGATCCCAGGAGGTGCTCAGAAAATGTTCTCAGGGCAGCCTACTTGGAGGAAGTGAATCTGGAGTGCGAAGGACATGGATGGGAGTGGGAGAAGTCTCAGAGGAAGCTTCAGACCTGGAGGTAGAACCGACCTGCTTTGGTAGGGACACATCTAGTGCTGAGAATCTGGGAGGCGGTGATGAGGGTGACAACTTTCATGGTAATAAAGGACACCTCACGTGCTGAGGATGGGCCTGTTGACAAGAGTCCTACCAATAAATCTTGCATCTTTTAAAAAGATTTAGAGAACCAGAGTGACGATCATAGGCTCAAGTGTAGAACACAGTCACCTTGAGTGTTTTTAAATAACTTTTTTTCTGATTATGAAGTTTATATTATGCCCGAAGTAGAAAATACAAATATAAAGAAAAGGCAGAAATGATTGTAATTTCATTCAGAAACAGCCTTTAATTACTTTGGTCTCATAATGGAGGTTGTTCTGTGTATATAGTTTTATAGTTTGCTTTTTTTTTTTTTTGTCTTTTTGTCTTTTTTCCGTGTCCAGCAACTGATCGCAACCCTCAGTGTTGCCCCCGTACCGGACCGGGACCGGCAACGGGATCGCAACCCTCGGTGCTGCACCCGCGCCTCGCTCAGCCAGTGAGCGGGAACCGGTCTGTATGTGGGATCCGAACCCTCGGGCGGGAGCGCCGCCGCACTTCCCAAGCGGCGCACTATCCAGTGCGCCACTGGGCCGGCCCTATAGTTTGCTTTTTATACTTGATATTATCATTTCTTTGTCACTTTTTTTTTTCAAAAACATGCTTTGATAGGTACCGAATGTGATGTAGTCCCTGTCCTGAAGGAGCTCAGAGAGTCAAGTGGGGGAAACAGGTGAACAAGCAAGTCTTCCTCAGTACGAAAATATGACCACAGAGAGAAGTCAGCTTTGGAATTAGAGGAGTGCTGCCCAGTGGAGTCCTGAGAGTGGGAGGTCAGGGAAGGAAGGGAATTTTCCATCAATTTCAAGTTTTTTTTTTTTTTGGCAGCTGGCTGGTGCAGCAATTGAATCCTGGACCTTGGTGTTAGCACCACGCTCTAACCAACTGAGCTAACTGGCCAGCCCCAGTTCTTTTATAAATAAAGCTGTCATGAACATCTTTGGGCATAAATCTATGTCCACACTTCTGATTTGTCTTTAAGATAATTCCTAGAAGTGGAACATATAAATTACCTGAGATTTTTTTTTTTTTTTTTTTTTTTTTTTTTTTTTTTTCCGGCAACGGA
>NW_007727349.1:335559-344409 GCF_000696425.1 Galeopterus variegatus
CAACGGGATCACAACCCTCGGCGTTGCTCCCGCGCCTCGCTCAGCCAGTGAGCGGGAACCGGTCTGTATGTGGGATCCGAACCCTCGGACGGGAGCGCCGCCGCGCTTCCCAAGCAGCGCACTATCCAGTGCGCCACCGGGCCGGCCCCTTACCTGAGATTTTTAACAAAAATAATCTTTGCCCGATTAATAGTAATCATCTTTGCCCGATCATATACGTAGTTAATTAACATTAGCATGCAAAAATGACTAACCACCCATCTTTCCTTGAAGTTGGCTTCACCTAAACCTCGGTGGGTGTCAGGTCTAGATCTCTTCTTTCTGGCTGGTTACTGCTCAAATGTCATCTCACCAGAGAGCATTTCCCCCCTACCTAATCCCCTAAATAAAAGAGAACTTTATTCTCAGTCCACCCCAGACTCCCCGTATTGCTACCCTACTTCCTTTACTTATGCACAAACACACTCACTCACTCTTGTCTGTTTTCTGTCTGCCCTCCCAAGAATGAAACCACCATGAGGACAGAGACTTTTTCTTCACTGCTGTGTCCTCAGCACCTAAAACATTGACAGATAGATAGTAATCACCTGATACCTACTCATATTTAACTAATAGATGAATTGGCAATTGTGACTGATGCCAAGTGCAATTTATTCTATACATTTGAGCAGCCTGGGTTTACCTTTCCTAAAACTCTAGCACAAAACTGGAGCATTAGGAACAATCCTTGATAAAAGAAACAGATGGAGGAAAAAAGCCTTCAGAGGCTTTTACTTGTACTTGAGTCTTAGCCAATACCTGGACCCCAAGGAGAGTGCTTCTGCATCACTTTGGTCCTCAAAAACAAGTTCACGAGGTCTGCACACCATTATTTCTAAAACTGGCATCCACTATTAGAAAACCGTGGATACCTCCGTTATAAAACATAAAGCTTAATTTTTTTCTTGAGTCATTCTGGAGAAAAAATGAATTATTTGCTGACACTTGCCACCTAATTGCTGCCTCTCAGAGCTATCTGCCCTCAAGGTGATGCATAAGTAGAACATGTAGATGAGCCCCGGGCCTTCAACACATGCCACAGGGCAGTGGTTCATGGGGTGTGATCCCCAGAAGAGTAGCTTGAGCATCACCACTGGGGAACCTTGGTAGAAATGAACATTTTGGGGCCCTGCCCCAGACCTACTGAATCAGAAACTCTGGAGAGGAACTCAGCAATCTTTATTTAACAAGTCCTTCCAGTGATTCTGATGCATGCTCAAGTTTGAGGACCACTATTACAGGAGGATCAGCACTCCCACTGAGTTGTGTGTAGAATAACCCACAGCAATCTTTTCTAGTTGGACCTGGCTGAAGCAAAACAAGGTGCACTATCCAAAAACTATGTCATGATCTATTAGGTTGAGACATATGAAATTGACACTTTTATAAGTCAAACACGGTTGAATAGGGCCTCCAGTTTCAGCTCAGATGTGGAGAGCTGCAAGAAATCCCTTCCCGTGCTTAAAACAAAAAATCCGACACACTGGAAATTAACAGAGAACTGAATTTGCAGAGCAAATAGCCATTTCAAGACCTGGAGAGAGAGATTGGCAATTCCTGCGAGACACGGGATCTGAGCATTTGCTTACTAAGGGCAGAAGCCACCTGATGCCATAGAAATGGGTAGGAAGATCAAGCTAGAAAATTTGAAAAGTTGCTGGAGGCCAAGTGTGGGCTAGCTTGAGAATGTGCAGCTCCTGGGATCAGCAGTTGTTGGGGCGAGGTCCTATTTCTTTGCAGGCTTTTCCTCCAGGAACCCCACCTGGCTCTCATGGGAATTATCAGGGAAAATCCAGAGAAAAGTCATGTGATGGTACAGGAACCGCTGAGAAATGTACTCAGACTATTCTCCCTTAAGTAACAAGAGGCTTATTCTGCAGGGGAAGGACATGGTCTGAGGGCACTGGTGAAATACCACTGGGCAAAGGGAACTCCACCCAGCTCCAGCCCCCACCTCTCACCTAAAAAAACCAAAAATCTTCAGGGAGAAGGGCTTCAAGTTTGTAGACTGGAAACCCTGGTGGATACCCACTGCAGCTGGGGGGAGGGGATAGGAAGGAAGCTCTATCCCTGGACGAGGGACAGAAACATTTGTGAAGGCTCCACCCCTGAGACACAAGCCCGCTCTGCACTCCAAAGACTGACGCTTAGAATATTAGAGAATCTCCCGCCACCGCCCCCCACCCCCATCCCCCACCAGCATGCTAATAAACATCCAGGAATAACAACAGCAGTGAAAACTGCAAGAGACAGACTTTGGGGAGCAGCACAAAGAGAAGCCCCAAAGCCAATAGAAAGGACAAAGGAAAAGATCACTAGAAGAATTCGAAGTTTCTGGTGTCCATAGGAAAACACACCTCAGCACAGCCCAACTCCTGGCTAGATTAACATAAAGTCCCACACTAAAGCCTTACTCATCTCAGTATCTGCTGCCCTTCGTAAAATGTCCAGCTTTCCACAAAAAATTACAAAGCATGCCAAAAGGCAAGGAAAGGCAGTCTGAGGAGACAAAGCAATTATCAGAATCAGACTTAGATATGGCATAGCTATTGGAAGCATCAGAGACAAAATTTAAAATAATTATGATTACTGTGTTAAAGGCTCTCATGGAAAAAGTAGACATTATGCAAGATCTGATAGGTAATTTCATCAGAGATGGAAACTACAAGTATCAAATGACTAAATATCCAAAACATAGTAAAAGAAATGAAGACTATCTTGGGTGGGTTCATCAGCAGACTTGAATATTTATATTGTCTTGAATAAATAGCAAAACTGACAGACATAAAAAGAGAAGGAAAAAATCACCAAATCAAGAATGAAATGGTATGCTATCTAAGTGAACCATTGTGCAATATAGACATGTATTGAAACAATATACTGTACCCCACAAATATGGACAAGTAAATGTCAAAACATTTTGAATAAAATAAAATTTATAAAAAAGGACAAAATGGGATATCACTACAGATCATGCAGCCATTAAGAGGATAATATGAGCAAGTTTATGATCATAAATTCCATATCTTGTAAGAAATGGACCAATTCCTTGAAAACCACAAACTACCAAAACTTAACAAAGACCAAATAAACAATCTGAATAGTTCTATAACTATTAATTTAAAAAAATTGAACTTGTAATTAAAAGGCCCTGAAAAAGAAATTTCCAGGTCCAAATGGTCTTAACTGGAGAATTCTACCAAATATTTGAAAAAGTAACATCGGTTTTACACAACGTCTTCCAGAAAATCAAAGAGGACACATTACATCCCAAGCCATTTTACAAGTCTAGTATTACCCTTATACCCAAACAAGGTAGAGTCCAAGAAAATGAAAACAAAATGATAGATCAATATTTCACATGAACCTAGATACAAAAAGCCTCAGTGAAATATTGGCAAAACCAACAATGTATAAAAAGAATTATATACCACAACCAAGTGAAATTTCATCCAACTATGTAAGGCTGGTTCAACATTTGAAAATCAATCAGTGTAATCCACCATATCAACAGGCTAAAGAGGAAAAAATTATATGACCATATCAATTGATACATAAAAAGCATTTGAAAAACATCCAATACCCATGCACAATAAAAACTCTCAGCAAACCAGGAATAGAGGAAAATGTCCTTAACTTGATAAATAGCATCTACAAAAAACTTACAGCTAATATCATACTTAGAGTAAAAGACCCAAGTGCTTTCTCTCTAAGACTGGGAACAAGGCAAAGATGTCCACTCTCACTGCTCTTTTTCAACATAGTATTGCAAATTCTAGCCACAGTAATAAGGCAAGAAAGAGATAAAGGCATACAGATTGGAAAGAAGAAAGAATACTGTCCCTATTTGTAGATTACATGATTTCCTACACAGAAAATCCCAAAACAAAACAAAATGAAAAATCCCTCCTGAACTAATGAGTGAGCTCAGCAAGGTTCTGTAATACAAATTCAACACACAAAAAGTTGCATTTCTATATACTAACAATCAACATGTAGAGCCTGAAATTAAACACCATACCATTTACAGTCACTCTAAATAAAATGAAATACTTGGGTATAAACTTAACATGTACAGAATCTGTATGCTGAAAATTAGAAAATTCTAATGAAAGAGATCAAATGAGATCTAAATAAATAGGGAGGCATACTGTGTTCATAGTTTGGAAGATTCAACACAATAAAGATGTTAATTCTCTCCAAATTGATCTACAGGTTTAATATAATTTCAAAGTCCTAGCAAGGTTTTTTGTAGACATAGACAAGCCAATTCTGAAATTTATATGGGAAAACACAGTCCCTAATATAGCTAAAACAATCTTGGAAAAGAAAAATAAAGGAGGAATCACTCCACCTGATATTAAGGGCTACTATATAGCTTCAGTATGAAAATAGTGTAGTATTGGTGGAGAGATAGACACATAGGTTAATGGAATAGAATAGAGAACCCAGAAATAGAACTACACGCATATGCACAACTGATTTTTGACAAAGGAGCAAAAGCAATTCAATGAAGGAAGGATAGCCTTTTCATCAAATGGTGCTGGAGGAATTAAACATCCATAGGCCAAAAAAAAAAAATGAACCTCAATCTAAACTTCACCCTTTATACAAAAATTAACTCAAAATAAATCATGGACTTAAATGTAAAACATGAAACTATAAAACTGTTTTAAAAAATAGGAGAAAATCTTCAGGCCCTAGGGCAAGGCAAAGAGCTCTTTAATTTGAACCAAAAGCACAGTCCATAAATGGAAAAATTGATAAACTGGATTTCATCAAAATTAAAATCTTTTGCTTTGTCTGTAAAAGACCCTGTTAAGAGAATGAAAAAACAAACTGCAGACTGGGAGAAAATATTTACAAACCATATATCCACCAATGTACTAGTACTAGACTATATAAAGAACACTCAAAACTCATCAGTAAAAAAAACACATTATATAGATGTTAGAAAATGGGCACAAGATATAAACATTTCAGCGAAGAAGATATGCAGATGGCAAATAAGCACATAAAAAGATGCTCAACACTGTTACCCATTGGGAAGATGCAAATCAAAACCACAATGAGGTATCATTACACAACTATCAGAATGGCTAGAATAAAAAAAGTGACAACACCAAATGCTGGTGAAGATGTGGAAAAACTGGACCACACATCTATTGCTGGTGGGAATGTAAAATGGTATAGTTACTCTGGTAAACAACTTGTCAGTTTCTTAAAAAATTAAACATGCAACTGCCACATGACCCTGAATTTGCACTCCTGGACATTTATCCCAGAGAAATGAAAACTCATGTTCACACAAAAACCTGTACATGAAAGTGCATGGCAGCTTTATTCACAATAATCCCAAACTGGAAACAACCCAGATGTCCTTCAAATGGCAAACGGTTAAAGAGACTGTGGGACATCCATACCATGGCATAGTATCAGCAATAAATGGAAAGGACTACTGATATATGCGGCAACTTGGATGAATCCCAAGGGAATTATGCTGAATGAAAAAAGAATCCCAAAAGGTTACATACTGTATGAGTCCATTTATCCAACATTCTTGAAATGACAAAATTATAGAAATGGGGAACAGATTAGGGGTTGCCAGAAGTTAGGGATGGGGGGTGAGGAAGGTGATGGGTGTGGCTATCAAACAGCAACAGGAGGAATCTTTGTAGCATGGAGCTGTTTTGTGTCTTGATGGTATCAATGTCAATATCCCGGTTGTGCTAGTATACTGTATAGTCTAACGAGATGTTATCATTGGGGCAAACTGAGTCAAGGGTACACTAGATCTCTCTATAAGATTTCTTACAACCGCATATAAATCTACAATTATCTCAAAATAAAAGTTAAATTTTAAAAAGTATTTTACACACACAAAACAGTAATACAGACAAATAGGGAATCCTCTAGAAGGCAATCATCAGGGTGGAGAGTAGCCTGGAAATTATGCCATGGAGAAATAACTGAAGGGTCTGGGAAGTGGAGTATCACCTGCAAAAGAGAGGGCCCAAGGGCAGTACTTGGAAAGCTGCCATGTGGGAGAGGAATTGAATGAGAATCAATGGGTAGAAGTCACAAGGACAAGATTTCATCTAAATATATGGAAGACCTTTCTATGACACCTCCGCATTAGGGCAAAATGGTTTCCAGGACATGTACTTAGTAAGGGGTAAGGCAAGGGTAAGAACAGAACAACCACTCAACGACACAGAAAAGACTAATCCGGCATTTTGCAATCCCCTCCTCAGTGGGCTAGGGGGAGGTAGGAAGGACATTGGGGGAAGGGGCTGGAGCTTGCTTCAGGTGTGCAAATTGCTGGAGACAACGAGAAGGTGGGCTGTGGCTGCCAACTTCAGGGAAGGCGCTTGTTAGCTGGGTAAATGCTGGGTTCTTTACTCAGCAGGGTTCGTATTGAGAGGAAGATATTATTCAAGCCAGAATTCACAACTCCCATGTGTTTCGCTCAGTCAGCAGGGCTCCCGTGAGAGTTGAGAGGAATTCAGGAAGATTGCAGTGGGGACATCAGCAAGACACAGGCAAGTGATTTTGAAATGGGCATCTTTGCCCTTCTGATGGCTGTGTCAGTCACTGGGCTAATTTCAGATGAACAGGCACATTAGGAAAATTACTATGATTATGTCTTACAAGGCTTACAAAGAACGCATGTGTCCTTTTATAGCATCATATGAAAAAAAGTCTTAGGACAGTGTTGAGAGTCTTCCCAAGCTTTCCTTTTCCCCAACTCTGGTCTGTATGTTCTCACAGATTTCTTTAGAGCCCACTTTCCATTCATTGACCACAAAAGAGGATACACAATGATGCCACTTGTGAAGTTCCTGATTTCTACCATGGCTGGAATTAGGGCAGAATTTCTTCAAGGGTTTATACAGGCAGTTTCTGTTTTCTTTTTCTTTTTCTTTTTTTTTTTTTTGAGGGGGGGAGGGGGAAGCTGTATTATTACTGAAATGTGAAGAGAAGCTGAAGTGTTGTTTTATAAGTTTAGTTCTATCCTGCCTATGTCAAAATGGCTTGTGATGTGCTGCAAAGTACACCGTTAAGAAAGTGAAAAGACAACCCACAGAATGGGAGAAAAGATCCGCAAACACATATCTGATAAGGAACTTGTATCCACGATGTATAGAGAACTCTTACAACTCAATAATAAAAAGACAAACACCCAGTTAAAAAGTGGGCAAAGGATCTGAATAGGCATTACTCCAAAGAAGTCATACAAATGCCAAGTAAGCACATAAATTACTCAATCTCCTGGGCCACCAGGGAAATGCAAATCAAAATCACAATGAGGTCCCACTTCACACCCACTGGGATGGGTAAAACCAAAGAGACAGATCATAGCAAGTGCTGATGAGGACGTGGGGAACCTGGAATTCTCACACACTGCTGGTGGGAATGTAAGATGGTGCAGCTGCTTCAGGAAACTGTGGCCATTTCTCCAAAGGTTAAACATAGAGTTACCATGTGACCCAGAAATCCTGCTCCTAGCTATATACCCAAGACAAATGAAAACCTATGTGTGCACACTGTATGATTCCATTTATATGAAATATGCAGAATAGGCAAATCTATAGAGACAGAAAGCAGATTGGTGGTTGCCTAGGGCTGGGGATGTGGGGGAAGGAGAGATGGACAGTGATTTCCGATGGGTCCTGGGTTTTGGGGGGAAGGGGGTGATGAAAATGTTCTGAAATTGACTGTGGTGATAGCTGCACAACTCCGTAAATGCATTAAAAACCACTGAATCGTGAACTCTAAATGGGTGAACTGTATGGAATGTGACTTATACCTCAAATTAAGCTGTTAATAAAAAGCAAAAACAAAAACCCCAAAACCTTGAGATAACGTCTTGGTCCTCCTATGTTTTAAGTACAATGGTATTACCTGCAGTGGTAACACTATTTTTTAATATTAGGGTCTGAAATGGTGAGGTGGAAAGTTCCAGAGTGAAGATGCCTTTGGGTTCACAGCATCTCGCAGGTCGGGCAGGCCCTGTACTTGGAGTCTATTTTCCAAGCAAACAAGGTTTGTTGCTGATGCATCCTGGTGCCTTGTCAAGGTCACAGTGAAAGTGAGGACGAGGCGACCTCCAGGATAGGGCTCAGGAGGGCCAAGCGCTTGGCAACCGGGGAAGAAGAGGACAAAACGAGGTATCGGCTCATCCCAATGCTGGGTTAAAACTAGGTCTGTAGTTAGTTTGAAATGGAATATTTATATCCAATCAGTACTTTGAAAGAGTTTTTACCCTGTTTGAAAGCTCCATGTTGTTTTGAGAAAAAAAGAAAGTGGAGCTCCTAAGGGTGGTCAGGCTGGAGAGCTGGCCCCCCCAAAAGCCCTGGAATTCCTGCATCTGCCAGTGTCGGGGCTCTGGGCGCTGCCCGGGGGAGGCGGCAGGGGCGCCCTCCCCCTCCTGCCCCACCGCCCTTGCCCGCCCCCTCCGCGTGCGCTCGCCCTGACGTCCCAGCCCCCGCCTCTTTCTCTCTGGCCTGCAAAGGGCGCTCGGGGCAGCTGGCCGGAGCTTCCGTCCGCTCCGCAGCCGCAGCGGAGGGGTCGCCGGTGCGCGCTGGGTCCCCCAGCTCCCGTCTAGTCCCGCGTCCCAGGAGCAGGTGTCAGGACTGCGCGGCCGCAACAACTTGGGGTCCTTAGCTGATCGCAGCCGCCAGCCACCCGCCCGGACGTGGGACCGGACGGTCGCATGGAGAGCGGCGGCGGGCGAGCGCCCTCCGTGGCTGCTGCCGCCCGGGAGCGAGGGTGCGGCCAGGGCGGGGAACCCGACGGGGCGGCGGAGGG
>NW_007727349.1:344755-352845 GCF_000696425.1 Galeopterus variegatus
TGGCCCCGAGGCGGGGGCGCGCCAGTGCCTGCTGCGGGCCTGCGAGGCCGAGGGTGCCCACCTCACCTACGTGCCCTTTGGGGAGCTCGACTTCGGGGAGACGGCCGTGCTCGACGCCTTCCACGACGCAGGTGAGGGCGGCGCCCCCTTCGTCCCCACCCCACTCCTGCTCTCCCTACCCTCGTACCAACTGTGGCCTCGGCTCTTGCTACGTCTTTCCCTGCTCCCCTCCCCGTCCTCGCATCCCCTGACTCCTGCGACAGGACCACCCTATCTTTGGGGAAGGTAGAGCTGGTAACGTTGGACCCTTTTATAGGTAAGAAAGTCGAGATCAGTGGCATTTAGATCCTTTTATTCTTCAGTCTTTTTAAACATCGAATAACCCAAAAAACAGCCTGTGACCAGCCTACGACCCCGTCGATGCTGATTCCCCCCCGCGTTAGCCATCTTTTATTTTGTCACTCCTGGCATGTCTCTTACGGCTGTGGGTCCCAACACAGGCTACATATTAGAATCACCTGGGGAGCTCTGAAAACTTTCAATGTCCAGAGTGGACCCCAGACCAATGACATTAGCATCCAAAGCCCCAGGAGTGTTTCATGCTTCCCAGGTGACTCTTCTGCAGCCAGGAGTGGGAATCAGTGTCTTGGGGGGTCGTGCGCGCGCGTGTGTGTTGCCTCTTAGAAATACCGCAGTGTTCTTTTGCACACTTTAATTCCTGACCCCAACACACACTGACGGTGGGGTGTGATGTACCACCATGTGACAGATGTATTTTACCTTATAATGCATAAGCATTCAGGGGTTCATGGTGGCCATTGCTGGAGTAGGACACTAGATCTCCAAGCTCACTGTAATAAGTGTGCCATAAGAATCCAGCCTTTAAATTAGTACTTGGGGTTGGCAAAAGTTTCTCCATGTGTGGAACTAATTGTTCCTTGACCATTTTCCTTACAACACCTTTGGTGACAAGCCTTTAGCACTTGGGTGACACTCATCATATGTGCATTATATGTAAGACAGTAATTACCTGGGAGTCCTTTTGCCTTGGTTTCTCCACTGGTTAAAAGGGAGTAACAGTGCCTCCCCTAAACCTAAAAGCATATGGGAAAGTAAACAGGAAGGTGCTTTGAAACATTGTATTAGTTAGCTAGGTTTATTAGGTTCATTCTGTGCTTGAGGCAGCACCAATCTTTTTTCTTTTTCTTTTTTGTAGAGCAAATGCTCCCCACCTGGAAGGGGGGTGGTGTCATACTTGTTTAAACATGTGGCAGCTGGGCTTGTTGAATGCACTCTCCTGACATTTCTGACCACATCAAGTATATAATCTTCAGCACGACATCTTTTCCAGAAAAGTTATTCAGGAGCCTACTTCACCTAAAGCCACTGTTTTCTTGTACTTCTGCTCATTCTGCTCCGAAATTGGAGTTTAAACAGACACTTTTCTGAATTGTTAAATGTCCTTTTTACCATTAAGCACAGCTCTAAAGAAATTCACATGCAGGGCGTGGCCTGTGTGCGCGTGCGCGTGCGCGTGCGTGTGTGTGTGTGTGTGTGTGTGTGTATGATCTTCAGGGATAGATCTTTTCAACCTGCACTGGGAGCTGATGCTTAAGTTCATCACTCTGGGTCCAGATTGCTTTACCCTGAATTTTCAGCTGTACCATGCACCTGCTTTGGTTAATCTTGTTCTGGTCTTGAATAAATCATTTCTCAATACATGATTACAATTAAATTATTTTCATGGGTTTGAAAAAAGCTATACACAACTCCAGTAAGTGACTTTATCAATTGAACAGATAACCCCCCCCCCCCCGAACCCCACCTCTCCTGGCTTCCTGATCTCTACCACTCACAGCTTTTTGGCATTTCCACCAAAAAGATATAAATCTGTCACTTTGGCTTCTTTGCAAAAGTTCTAAAGCCATGCTGTCCAATTTGGTAGCCACTAGCCACATGTGGCTATTCATCACATTTAAATTAGTTGAAATGCAATAAAATAAAATTGTTCTTTAGTTGCACTGGCTGTATTTCAAATGCTCAATAGGCACAGGTGGCTCCTGTATGGGGCAGCAAAAATGCAGAGCGTTCTCCTCATTGCAGAAGGTCCCATTAGACAATGCTGTTCTAGAAAAGGCATCTATCATCCATCTCCAAACGTTGGAGTCTTGACTTTAGCCGAACTATCAATTCAGCAAGTGAGGGTCAATTACCTGTTATTTCCAGTGTTTGGAGACCAAAACATATCCTTCCCTCCCCCTGCAGAAGAAAACCCTTCTGGATATGCCTTGACTCCTTTTGTTTAATTGCTTGTCTCTTTAACAGAACTCCTAGTCATGACTTCAACTGATGTACTGTGTGTTTGGACAGTGTTTACCTGAGCAGCCTTCTCTACTTTTTTCAACTGCATGCTGTCTCCCCCTCTAGAGATTCTCAGTGCTTGTGAACATATTAAACATTGAGACATCCTGCAGGAAGGAAACCTGTGTGACTTTGTTTTTTGCTTTCCCAAACGTTTTGACCATGGAAACTCTATTCTCCAAGGATGCTATAATTGAATACACTCATTGTAGTAGCAAATCTTAAAATGAGATCTGGACTGGTAGAATACCACACATTTATCTCCTGGGAGTACACCATATTATTGATGTAGGTTTACTCTCCAGTTAGTTTGTTTGCTTAATGACCAATTTAAGTGAGGGCATCCACCTAGATGGCAGCCTGTTTGAGTTAGTTATTAACTGCTCAAATGACAAGAATAGCCCCTTTGGTAATTCCTGTCTGTCACTAATCTTCCCATACTTGTGTCTGGCTTTGCCTAACTTCCCTCCTCTCTGAACCCATTTAAATGTTACTTTCCTAACCCAGGGGCCTAACTTCTGGGTTTTTCTTCAGTTAAGTTCACAGTAATTTTAAAAGTTATGACATATTGCCGCGTACAACAGGGATTCCTTGCATTTCCTAGACATTGATTAAAGAGACCAAGGCCAGGGCTTCAGAATCCAGATTAGTCATTTGGCTTTGCTCTATGGTGATGATACCCCTTTTCTGGCTGACTTGTGCAAGTCAAATGGGGGATATCAAGGGTGGCAGATACAGCTGGGTGACCACCAAAGATTTGTGCTCCTATTTGTTGCTGGGAAGTGGGAACTACATTTTCCAGCACCCTTTGAGTCTAGGTGGGACGTAAAACTACTTCTGGCCACTGGAATATAGGTAGGAGTGATGTTTGTCATTTCTGGGCCAAAGGTTGGCATATCTAGTAGGCCTTCCCATAATCCCTCATCCTTCTCCATGGTCTCTGTCTTAGTTTTCTGTTGCTTACAGCAGAATACCTGAAACTGGGTAATTTGTAAGAAAACAAAATTTATTTCTTATCGTTTTGGAGGCTGGGAAGTCCAAGATCCAGGGGTGCAAGATCCAGGGGTGATGGCCTTGCTCTTGGGAACTCTGTAGAATCCTGTGGCAACACAGGCAATCACATCACAAGGGCTGGCTGAGAGCATTTAATGTGCCCACCTGCTCTCCTTATAAATCTTCCTGTCTACTCCCTGATAACCTATTAAACCATTAACCCATGAATGGGTTAATCCATTCATGAGAACAGAGTCCTCATGATCCAATCACCTCCAAAAGGCCCCACATTTCAAATACCATAGTCTGATTTCCCACCCTCTTAACGCTGTTACAATAGGGGTCAAGCTTCAGTGAGTTTTGTGGGGACATTCAAACCATAGTAGTCTCCATGGGGACCTTGGAGGCTCCATGTAGAAGGTGGTGGTGGCACAAGATAGAAGGTACCTGAATCCCTGAGTCACTCTTTGGAGGACAGCCATTGGAGCAAGAATATCCCCTTTGGATTTTGCATAAGCAAAAGCAAAAAAGAAGCTTTTATTTGGTCAGGTTACTGAGATTTGGGGGAGGGGAGTTGTTATAGCAATAAGAGAGTGCAACTTAGGTTATGAAAATCCAGCCCAACTGCTAGAAAACTGTCTCCTAGGACATGTCTTACCAAGAGAGTCAGGCCATGGATCATCTCATGTCATGGATCACCACTGTTCATGTTATATGCCAATCGTGGAGCCCTGTGCTGTGCTGCTGTGGGCTAAGAAAATAGAAATGAGATGCTTGGACCATCAGGTTAATAGCAGCAGTGGGGAGGGGAAAGACATTTTGTTTTCTTTCGTGGTTTCACCAGTTTTAGAAGTAGGTGACTTTTTCCTTTTGTATTAAATGATACTGGAGTGATTCTGTTAGTTTTTATCCAACAGTGATATTGGGCTTTCTGCCAAAATAGGTTATGTGATGGTTTAAGGTAATGCTGGCTCTAGTTCTCTTTGCTGCCCTTTCTGTGGGTGACATCTAGCTTCTCCTTCTGTGGTGGTGTTCCTGGATTCCTTATTAGTGTGATGCATTGTGTGGCAAAGACAGTGCTCACTAAACATCCATATACCCTTTCACGTTTCCTAAAAGCCCTTGGGCCCTTGTGACTAGTGCTGGCCAATGCAGTGTAGCAGCAGCAGCAGCAAGGATCACTTTGGGCTACTGAAGTTGGACAGTGCGCCTCTTCCATCTCCCTCTGCCTCTGTTGTGGCAAACTCGAAGATCACATGTTCAAGATGGCAGTTAAGCTGCTGAGACTTTGGGGATTTGTCTATTGTGACAGCATAGCCCAGCTTATCCTCATATTACAGCTTGCCATGCATTCTGCTAGAAATGCCTAAATTGATCTCTTGGTTCAGCTTGCTTTAGTGGGCTCAACCCACACATGCATTGGCTCCTTTTCAAAAAGGAGCCTGGAAAATGCCTTAAGACTTCTTATAATTTGCTGCATACTCTCTCCTCATTGTTCTGGAAAATGCATAAAGTTCAGAGGAAGACCGACCTGTGGGACACATGGGTTTGATGGTTGTGGGGTGATGAAACAGGTAGCCCCGTGATTCAGCAGCTACACTTTGCATGGCATCTACACATGGCCATGGTTAGGAGACAGGCCAAATCTATTTCTAGCAGAGTACAGGGGCAATATACTCTAAGGTACATAAACATGGATGAGTAGAATCATCAACCTAGCAGTTCATGTCAGAAATCTAGGAGTCAGTCTTCACCCCACCGTCTCCCTCATTGCTAAATCCAGTTAATTACTTCCAAAATGGTTCTCCAATCTGTCTACTTCTCTCTATGTGCCCTGCTACTGCCTTGGTCAAACACTGTCTTCCCTCATCTGGGTTACTGCCAACAGCTTTGTAACTGGTCTCTCGAAGCTGGGCCAGTCTTGGTACATTCAGATCCATGTCATCTGCCTAGCAGCCAGTGTATCCTGGCACTGGCCCCACCTGCATTCTTCCTCTGGCCAGTATCTATTTGGCTTTCACACCTGAGTTCTTCAAGGAAGCCTTTCCTTCTCCTTGCTGGCTTTTGCATGCTGAGGTTTTCTTTCCTAGCAGGTAACACAACTGTGATTAAATACTTATTGATTTAATAATCGATCTTCTGCCAGACAGCAAACTCTTCAATGGCAGGGAGCCAGATGCAGTTTTCTTTGCTACTGCTTGAGTGATTCCTAGGAATATCTGTCCTGCTTCTTTTAAGAATAACTACCAATGAGCACAGATGACACTTGGCTTCTCCTGTTGAGATAAAGCACAACTTGTTTGGTGCCCTCAAAAGAAATTCAGAGAATAGTTTCCTGTGGCAACCTTGTTGAAAATGGTGGCCAGGCCACAGATAGTACACTTATGATTTTTTTTTTTTTGTCTTTTTTCCGTGTCCGGCAACGGATCGCAACCCTCAGTGTTGCCCCGGTACCGGACTGGGGACCGGCAACGGGATTGCAACCCTCGGTGTTGCTCCCGCGCCTCGCTCAGCCAGTGAGCGGGAACCGGTCTGTATGTGGGATCCGAACCCTCGGACGGGAGCGCCACCGCGCTTCCCAAGCGGCACACTATCCAGTGCGCCACCGGGCCAGCCCTACACTTATGATTTTATTAAGAAATAAGATACATCCTAATGACACACTTCTGGGTCTGAACTTTTCTCCTCAGTGATACATATCTAATAGAAGAAACTAGAAGAACTCACACTGGACACACTGCAATGGAAATGGTGGTTTCAGTTGTGTGCTGGAAGTACTGGTTCTTGTCTATATTTTCTATACTGGATGGCATGTTCTATAATAGCAGTGTGATTTTCTTTTAAACAAGTGCAGTAGTAGATGAAAGATGGGGTTGTAACTCAGAATCCTTCTCCCTCTCTACCTCCCTGCTGGAGGGAGTGGCTTGGCATGCTCAGGTCCAAGCAGCAATGACTTCACTCCCAAGGACCAGGCTGCATGAGCCCCTGGCTGGACCTCAGCTGTCTTCTGCTGGGCCTGGCTTCTGACTTGCCCGTGGGGCCCTTCCCTGAGCCTCCTTTCTTTTAATGCTGCTGTTATTGCTACTGACTCAGTGTTAACCCTGGAACTTTCCTCAACTCTTGGTCATGTAGGCCGACTTTGATGAAAGGAGCATTGCACGTACAGCTTTTAATTGAGGCCTTGCTGCTTGAGCCTTCAGTGCATTTTAGGGTAGATAGATATTTGTGGGCTAGTCTGCTACCTTACTAGCTGTGTATTATTTGTTACTAGGGCAAAATGTATTTTCAGTTCCGAGCAGTCAACTTACAAACATAGTTTTGGCATATAATCCATAAACTGATTTTTTTTTTAAGTCTTCTATCTATCAGGCTTTGAGATAGGTGCTCCATAAATTCTGGTTAAATAATGTAGTTGGGGTAGGACTGAACTTCTACAAAGTAGGCTGGAAAGCTTTTTTTTTTTTTTCCTTTTTGTCTTTTTTCGTGTCCGGCAACGGATCACAACCCTCAGTGTCGCGCCCGCACCGGACCGGGACCAGCAACGGGATCGCAACCCTCAGTGCCGCGCCCACACCTCGCTCAGCCAGTGAGCGGGAACCGGTCTGTATGTGGGATCCGAACCCTTGGCGGGAGCGCCACCGCACTCCCAAGCAGCGCACTGTAGCAGTGCACCACCGGGCCAGCCCCTAGGCTGGAAAGCTTTTTGTTTTCCAATACCTTATGCAGGTTTTGAGCTCTTGGGTGTGATGGGACTTGGCAGAGATGCCTGGTGGTTGTTGGGGCCTGGCTGGTGGTAGAGGAGGGGGCAGGGTGTAGAGCAGAATGGAGTTGAGTGGTGGGTCTTGGCAGGAAGTGGTGCTTATTCAGGAATCAAAGTCTGAGGGAGGGCAGCCCAGGGGCCAGGCAGAATTGGACACAGAGAGGGAGGGAAAAGAGAAGGTGGAGAGAGGCATTTGATATAGATGACATTTTTCCTCTTAAATTTTTTTTATTATGGAAAATTCCAAGCAGGTACATTACCCAACTCCAACAATTATTAACCTTCTTTTTTTTTTTTTTTTCCCCCCCAAGATATTTCTTTTGTAAAGGAGCCAGATTTGGCAACTAGACTGAAAATCTTCCAAAATTGTGTACAAATGTGTAATATACAAATGTACACAAGGCTTCTGCCAAGGAAAGACATCACGATGACAAATGACAGAGGTGACTTTGATGTCACATACCACCTAGGGCATTTCAAACCCCCAGGAATGTGAGGGACTGATGGACATAGGCTACACAGGTAAAACACACTGCATTATACTACATACACTGAAGTATAAAAAACCCACTGTCTTCTCTGGTCTGTTCACAAGTCCTCTGGCAGGAAGGAGGGTAACCCACACAAGGGGAACTCCTCTTTAAGGTGGGAGGGAGAACCCTGCAGAATGAAGTCGTTCACCCTAAAAACTATTAACAGAACAAGGTGCATGCCCTTAAAGAGACAGGCGGTAACAGTGAATTCAGGAGATGGACCACTCCTTGTGCTCCTTGGAGCTCCGTGTCATTTCTCTCTCTCTCTCTCTCCGTCTTTCTCTCTCTCCCCCTCTCTCTGTCTCTCTCTCCCCCCCTCTCTCCCCCCTCTCTCTGTCTCTCTCTCCGTCTCTCTCTCCGTCTCTCTCTCTCCCCCCTCTCTCTGTCTCTCTCCCCCCTCTCCCTCTCCTCTCTCTCTCATTCCATCTGTCTCTCTCTCTCCA
>NW_007727349.1:353225-356568 GCF_000696425.1 Galeopterus variegatus
TTTTTTTTTTTTGGTCCTTTTCGTGACCAGTAAGGGGATCGCAACCCTTGGCTTGGTGTCGCCTGCACCGTGCTCAGCCAGTGAGCGCACCGGCCATTCCTATATAGGATCCGAACCCGCGGCGGGAGTGTCGCTGCGCTCCCAGCGCCGCACTCTCCCCGAGTGCACCACGGGGTCAGCCCTAAATAACTTTTTTAACAAACTGATTTCATCACCAGGATTGACTGGCTCAGACAAAAGCCCACTCACTCACCCAAGAATAAAGAGACACATGACATCCATTTTTCAAGATATTTCTTTTGTAAAGGAGCCAGATTTGGCAACTAGACTGAAAATCTTCCAAAATTCTGTACAAATGTGTAATATACAAATATACACAAGGCTTCTGCCAAGGAAAGACATCACAACAACAAATGACAGAGGTGACTTTGATGTCACATACCACCTAGGGCATTTCAAACCCCCAGGAATGTGAGGGTCTGATGGACTACAACATAGGCTACACATGTAAAACACGCTACATTACACTATGTACACTGAAGTATAAAAAACCCACTGTCTTCTCCAGTCTGTTCACAAGTCCTCTGGTGGGAAGGAGGGTAACCCACACAAGGGGAACTCCTCTTTAAGGTGGGAGAACCCTGCAGAATGAAGTGGTTCACCCTAAAAACTATTAACAGCACAAGGCATGCCCTTAAAGAGATAGGCAGTAAGAGTGAATTCAGGAGATGGACCACTCCTTGTGATCCTTGGAGCTTCGTGTCGTCTCTCTCTCTCTCTCTCTGTCAGTCTCACTCCATTTCAGTGAACCGGGCAAACATGGCTTTCCGAACAGCATCTTTGTAGGAATCAGCACCTGACAACCCATACACGCTGCCTTTGGCACCTAGGCCAGCTCCTTTTAGCCGGACTTGAGCCTCAATGGGAGCTGTGATGCCTTGACACTTTCTTCCCAAACCGGAGCCTTCCCGCCAGCCCATGGCCTGCAGCATCTTGTTGCCAATGTTACTCTGGTCAATGCCATCTTTGGTGGGCTGCTCATAATTCACAGTGCCGGCATCGAACCACTTCTTGTGCTTGGGCTCTGGAGGTTCTGGAATGCCATACTTCTCCCGTCTTTCTGCAGCTCGATCTCGGTATTTCATCTCTCTCTCTCTCAGCACCAGGGCTTCCAGCTCCTGCTCACTCGGCCTGGATTGTCGGTAGATGTCCATGTTTTGCTTGTGTAGGTCTGAGAGCCGCTGGTGCCGGACCAAGGCATTTCTGTTTGGGAACTGGCGCCGGCAGAGCAGGCAGATCATCTTCTTCCAGTCAGCCAACTTCTCTTCCTCACTCTCAGGTCTCTCCACCAGCTCCCGCTCATTGTCATTGTCACCACCGTAAGCAGCAATCAGACCTCTTTTGAGAGGATTCTCCTCATCTCCATTTCGCATCAATTCTGGGATGAGCTGCTTCCTTTTCGCTAAGGCTCCCTTCCTCTCAAAGAGAGCAAAGCCAGCATCTGCTGCAGCAGATTCTCTCCTTTGTTCCCTCGAAGAATTGACAGATTGAAAGCTTTTTTTAAAATTATTTTTCTGCTTATTTAAACCCTTAGCCCAGCGTTCCATGTCTTTGGCAATCTTTTGGGCTGTTTGACTCTTGGGTTTCTCCTTCCTCTCCTTCCTCTCCTTCCTCTCCTTCCCCTCCTTTGCAGGAGGCAGGCCTGTCTGCTGGTGGGAGCTAGACTCTGCAGCTGGCACATAGGCCTCCTTCTCTCCATCCCAGTAAAGGTACTGCTGGGTTAAGGAATTATAGTAGTATTGTGAGCTGGGGTCATAGTAGAGCCCTGTCGTTGGATCATAGTAATATCCTGAAGATTCATCATACTGGTAAGTGGACGTATCAGGTACTGCATATTTGGTACCAGGAACTACACCAGTGGGGGAAGCGGCTGGGGCCTGTGTACTTGTGCTAGTGCTAGGCTGATTATATAGCTGGGGACTCTGAGACGCCACAGCCGCTGAGCTAGTGGTCACCGCTGAGCCTGATGCAGATGATGCATCAGATTCCAATCCTCCAGCTTGTTGGTGATGAAACTGCTGATAATCCTGCCAGTACTGAGTGTACTGGGCATAGCCATCTTGGCCTGATTGCAGGTAACTATAGTCAACACTGCCTCCTTCACCACTTTGAGACTGGGCAGATGACCACTGAGCAGCAGCAATAGCTGTACTAGCCACAGAGAGGGCATGGACCTGGTTACCAGCTGGAAGGATCAAGTCTTTTCTGACACTTTTTGCAAAATCAACCCCGATAACTTTGCCATCAATTGTCAAAGGAGGCTGGAGACTCTGTAACATCTTAAGCAGCTCAGAAGCATCCATTACAGAAGACAGCTGAATAAACGCAAAGCCTTTGTTCTCGTGGGTCTGTTTGTTTTTTATGAGGCGAATGTTATTGACAGTTACTGATGCGTAGGGAGACAGTGCTATAATGATGGAGTCCACCACAGTGTGCGGAGCTATGTTCCAAAGAATGATCGTATCAAATTGGTAATCCACAGACTGATCCCACTCTGTTGTTCCAGGGGGCACTTCCTGTTCAGAGTCAAACTTGTCTGCTCCACATCGGAAGCATTTTAGTCTTTTTCTGAAATTGTTAAGGTGGCACTTGTTACAAAGCCAATCTTCAAATTCAAGGCTGGGACTGCCATCATGAGCTGCAGTGTACGTTCCTTGAATCACCACCATTTTCTGATTGGTTTCCATCCGGCTGGGAGTACCTTGCGAGTGAGAAAACATGGAGGCGACACCGCGGCTTACACCCGTTTTCCTCTCCATCAGCCTCACGTCCGCAAGCTGAGGGCCTTCAGAGGACTCCATCATTTCTCGAATCTCTGGACAGTCATAGTCCCGGCAGTCCTCAGATCTATCACCTCTCCGATCATCAGCACATCTTCTGTAATCTGAGTCTCTCCGTCTGCTTCTAGATTCGCGCTCCTCACGGTCCTCCCTGTCTGTGAGGGAACCGTACCTTCCAGCATGCTCTGTTCTGCTCGCTCTCTTCTGCTCGCTCATTTTTCTGAACCTGTTGTCCCAGTGAAGATCTGGCACACGGCTCCAAAAGGTTCAAAGTTTATTTTTTCCCCAAGAGGGACCGAAGCAGCAGGTGTAGGGATTCTCTGCCCCACAACCTCCAACCGTGTGCAGCCGCTCCACAAAATGGCGCTCCCGCAGATGGCCGCCTCCTACCCACAGTGCCTCGCGCCTCCTACCCACAGTGCCTCGCGCCTCCTCCCCTCCCAGCCGCTCGCCTCCTCCCCTCCCAGCCGCTCGCCTCCTCCCCGTCCCAGCCGCTCGCCTCC
>NW_007727349.1:357041-403182 GCF_000696425.1 Galeopterus variegatus
CCCAGCCCCCCGCCCCCCCCCGCCCCAGCCGATCGCCTATTCCCGTCCCAGCCGATCGCCTCCTCCCGTCCCAGCCACTCACCTCCTCCAATTATTAACATTCTGTCATTCTTTTTTCTTCTTTAGCTTGACCCATTTCCTATCCCATACTGATTTATTATTATACTTTTTGAATATGTTAAATATAAATTGTATATCCGTTGAAACACACAAATCTCAGTTGTACCACTTTGAAAATGACTGAACTAGTATAACCCACCCCCCTATTACAATACAGAATGTTTTTATCTTCCCATAAAGTTCCTTTATGTCCCCTTTCATGCAATCCTCCCTTCACCCCCATTTTTGATCCCAGGCAATGACTGATCTGCTTTCACTGTAGATTAGATTTTCCTTTTCTAGAATTTTGTATAAATGGGCTCGTACAGTATGTACTCTTTAGTGTCGGCTTCATTCATTCCGTGTGATATTTTTGAGATTCATCCATATTGTCGTGTGTATCAATAGATTATTCCTTTTTAATGCTAAGTAATATTATATTGTGAGACTATACCACAGTTGGTTTAGCCATTCTCCTGTTGGTGGACATCCGAGTTGCTTCCAGTTTGGGGCTATTACAAATAAAGCTGCTGTGAACATTTGTATGTAAGTCTTTTTGTGGACCAGTTTTTATTCCTCTTGAGTAAATACCTAGGAGTAGAATGGCTGGACCAAAGGGTAGGTATATGTTAAACTATGTAAGAAACTTCCAACCCTTTTTCTAAAGTGGTTGTAACATTTTATATTCCTAGCACCAATGCGTGACAGTTCCAGTGGTGTCACATCTTCACCAATTTGTTGTATTATTGATCTTTTCAATTTTGGCCTTTCTAGTGTTGGGGGGGAGGGTGTAGTAGTTTCTCATTATAGTTTTAATTTGCCTTTCCCTGATGATTAATGATGTTGAGCACCTTTCTCTGTGTTTTTTGAACATACAGGTATCTTCCTTTGTGAGGTGGCCATTCAAGTCATTTACCCATCTAATTGGGTTGTTTATCATCTTATTGAATTATGAGAGTTCTTTATATATTATGGATTTAAGTGCTTTGTCAGAAATATTTTGTGAACATATTTTCCCAGACTGTGGCTTGCTTATTCGTCTACTAAATGGTGACTTTTGATGAGCAGAAGTTTTCATTCTGATGAAGTCTAGTTTCGAATATATTCTTTTATGGTTGCCTGCTGCATCTTCCCTAAGAAATCTCCCAGGTTGGGGTTGAGTAGATATTCTTCCATGTGTTCTTCTAAAAGCTTTACAGTTTTAGCTTTTACATTTAGATCCATGATTCATCTCAAATGGAGTTTGACACTGGTGACTTTTGATAATCGAGCCTGACACCTTTCCTCAAACATGTCGGGTGCCGCTCTTGCCCCAGGATGAGTGCTCCAGGCACTTTGAGTCTGGATGGCAGGACCACAGCTGCCTCCTTTTTATCTCATCACCCAGCAAAGTATGGGAAGTGCAAGTTGTCCTTTAGGCAAATGGCCTTTCTGCCTTCTGGAAGCAAAAAACTTCCAAAGCAGACCTGTCATGAAACTTTGCCAACATGTACTCTATCATTCCGTTTCACTGCCCCTGGTAGTACAAGTGGTGGAGGAGAAAGGACATTGGCTTTATGGACCAGAGTTTGAATTTCTATCCTATTGTTTATTTTCTGTGTGACCCTAAATAACTTGCTTAATATCTCTGAGCCTCATTGAAAATATCTTTATGTAGAGATTCAAGCTCAGTGCCTTGAACTTTGTAAGTATTCAGCAAATGTCAGCTCCCCCTGCACCACTCTCCACTGCCCCCCACCAATAAACATACCAGAACC
Source organism: Galeopterus variegatus (assembly GCF_000696425.1). Taxonomy (NCBI): domain Eukaryota; kingdom Metazoa; phylum Chordata; class Mammalia; order Dermoptera; family Cynocephalidae; genus Galeopterus; species Galeopterus variegatus. The sequence continues at coordinate 358,898 of NW_007727349.1, forward strand.
TTAGTATAGAATGAAATGTGCTTTACGAAATAGTAAAGACTCAGAACTCAACTCCCTTGGACAGTCATCATGTAGTTGGGTCACATTATACTCCTACAGTTTGTAAGAAAAGTTTGCAAAGTTTTGAGGTTGGAGATTCCATCCTAACTCCATTCCTTGTCCCATGCTGGAGAATGGAGGTGAAGGAAAGGCACAAAACCCTGCTTCGATTATGCCCTTTATTTTGTCTTTTTATTGAGGTATGACATATATAGAGAAAAGGGAACAATCTTGAGTGTACTGCTTTATGAGTTTTCAAAAACTGTACACACTATGTACCCAGCACCCAGATCAAGAAAGTGGATGCTAACAGCATCCCAGCATGTGATGACTTCCATTTTCTGGCCCCACCTCTGGCCAAGAGTAACAACTGTCCTGATTTCTCATTAGTTTTGCCTGTTTCTGTAGTTTTTAGAAACAGACTCATGCATTTTGTACCTTTTGGTGTCTGGCTCCTCTCATTCACCATTGTGTTTGCATAGTTTCCAGTTTGAGACTATTATGAATAATGCTGCTATGAATGTTCTAGTACTTGGGGTTCTTTTTTTTTTCTTTTTTAAGAAAAGTTTTATTGAGATATAATTTACCCATTTAAAGTTTACAGTTCAGTGGTTTCTAGTATATTCACAGAGTTGGGCAGCCATTACCACTATCTAATTTCAGTCCATTTTTGTTACTGCAAAAAAGAACCCTGTACCTATTAGCAGTCAATCCTCATTCCAGCCTCCTATCCGCTGACCCAGGCAGCCATTACTCTACTTTTCTTTCTCTATAGATTTACTTACTCATGTAAATGGAATAATAAAATAGGTGTCCTTGTGCGTCTGGCTTCTTTCACTTAGCATGTTTTCAAGGTTCATCCATGTTGTAGCATGGATCAGTACTTCTTTCTTTTCTTTTATTGCCAGATAATAATACATTGAATGGATTTACCACATTTTCTTAATCCATTCGTCATCTGATGGACATTTTGGTTGTTTCCACTTTTTGACTGTTGTGAATAATGCTTCAAGTTTTTGTGTGAGCTTGTGTTTGCATATCTCTTGGGTAGTAGATACCTAGGAGTAGGATTTCTGGGTCACATGGTAACTTTACATTTAACCTTTTCTTAAATTTTTTGTTTTATTGTGGTAAAAATCACATAACATAAAATTCACCGCCTTAATCATTTTGAAGTATACAGTTCAGTAGTCTTAAATATATTCACATTGTTGTGAAGCCAATCTCCAGAACTCTTTGCAGGTTGCAAAATTGAAACCCCATAGCCACTGGACAACAATTTCCCATTTCCCCCTCTTCCTAGCCCCTGTCAACCACCATTCTGCCTTCTGTTTCTATGAGTTTGACTACTCTAGATACCTCATATAATTGGAATCATATAGTATTTGTCTCTTTGTGTCTGGCTTCTTTCACTCAGCATATTGTTTTCAAGGGTCATCATGTAGCATGTGTCAGAATTTCCTTTCTAAGGCTGAACAATATTCCATTGTATGTATATAACACATTTTGTCTAGCCATTCATCTGTGGATGGACAGTTGGGTTGTTTCCACCTTATATTACACTTCTGAGGAACTGCGAAGCTATTCTCCAAAGCAGCTGCACAATTTTATATTCCCCCCAGCAATGTATAAGGTTCCGATTTCTCCACATTCTTGCTCACACTTGTTATTGTCTGTCTCTATTTATCATAGCCATCCTAGTGGGTTTTAAGTGGTATCTTATTATGGTTTTGATTCGCATTTCCCCAATGACTAAGGATATTGAATATCTTTTCATGTAATTGTTGGCCATTTGTGTATCTTCCTTGGAGAAATGTCTACTTAAATGCCATTTTTTAGGTTGGGTTATTTGTTGTCTTATTACTGAGTTGTAAGAATTCTTTATATAATCCAAACACAAGTCCCTTGTCAGCTATATGATTTCCAAATATTTTCTCCCATTCTGTGGGTCGTCCTTTAACTTTCTTGGTGCTGTCCTTTAAATCAAAAACGTTTTAAATTTTGATGAAGTCCAACTTATGTATGTTTTTCTTTTATCCCATCTGTGCCATTTCCCCTAAACTTTTTTTTCTTTTTTTTTTTTTTTTGTCTTTTTGTCTTTTTCCGTGTCCGGCAATGGATCGCAACCCTCAGTGTTGCCCCCGTACCGGACCGGGGACCGGCAATGGGATCGCAACCCTCGGTGCTGCTCCCGCGCCTTGCTCAGCCAGTGAGCGGGAACCGGTCTGTATGTGGGATCCGAACCCTCGGGCGGGAGCGCCGCCGTGCCTCCCAAGCGGCGCACTATCCAGTGCGCCACCGGGCCGGCCCCTCCCCTAAACTTTTCTTAGTTTCTTATTTACAATGTTTCTTTATGTCAGGTGCCAGCATGCTATAACCCACAGACCAGCTGCCTTTATTTTTTAGATAAAGTGTTATTGAAACACATCTATATCCATTTATCTATGGCCGTTTTCAGGCTACAATGGCAGGGATTGTGTGGCTGGCAAAGCTGAAAATATTTACTATTTGACCCTTTACAGAAAAAGTTTGCCTACTTCTGCTTTATGTAATTAAGAGGACATGTGAATATACATTTTTATTCTCTCTTTCTTATTCAAAAGATACCAGACCAAATATACTGTTTTGCACCTTCCTTTTTTCTTTTTTTCTTTTTTTTTTTTCCTTTTTGTCTTTTTTCGTGACCGGCAATGGATCGCAACCCTCAGTGTCGCACCCGTACCGGACCGGGACCGGCAATGGGATCGCAACCCTCAGTGTTGCACCCGCACCTCGCTCAGCCAGTGAGCCGCCGGTCTGTATGTGGGATCTGAACCCTCGGCGGGAGCGCCGCTGCGCTCCCAAGCGGCGCACTGTAGCAGTGCACCACCGGGCCGGCCCCTTCCTTTTTTCCATTAACAGTTTTGCCTGGACATATTTCCTAATCAGTATATGGGAATCTTCCTTATTTTTTATAGATGGATAGTACTTCATGGGGTGGATGTACCATTGTTTATTTTATCAATCCCTTTTTTAGGGATACTGGGTTTCTTTCTTTCTTTTTTTTTTTTTGGCTATTGCCAAGTTCTGTTTCAGTTGCAGTGTCAGTTCTGATTTCAGAGCCCTTCAGTGCTGTTCACATCTGTCTCACGTATGTACCACTCAGTGGCCAGTCTGGGCTGTTCTCAAAACCTTAGGTTGCTATTTTGGGCCAGACTCATGCTTTTATAGCTTGGGGTCGTGGAGCCCAGGAGTTTATAAACAATTTCAGGGGGTTGTTTTACAAAGTTCCTCCCTCTCTACAATCTCCTTTGTACTTTCTGGTTTTCCTGGGGCTCCCCTTTTCAGTCCTATGGTCAGAAAGCTGGAGCTTTAGTTATCCCACTTTGCCTCACTCTTCCCACAACTGGGCCCACGTCTGAGGCCAGGAGTTGAAGGAGAGTAAAAAGCAGTGGAGGTTTACCCCACCCTCTTAGGACCACAGCTCCTCCAGTTAGAGAAGGAGGTTCCCCTCTCTGAGTTCCAAGCACCTGTGGGCCCCTGCTGCCACCAACTGTATCTGCTTTTATTGCTGTGGGATTGCAGGGGTCCTGGGGTACAGAGAAAAGGAAAAAAGTAGGGAATTTCCCTTACTTTTCTGAGCATTAAGAGGTCCTTTTCCTGCTCTTTAGAGGGCTTCTCCTGGTAACCTCTGTGTCCATACCTAACGCCCTCTCTGGGTTTTAGGCTGCCTTAGTCCAGGCTGGGGATACAAGGGAAAAATGGGACACTTGCTGCTGGCTTGGTGGTACTTTGAAATCTGATCTTCTTTCCCAGTCTGCTCGCTATGATTTACTTTTCACATTCCTGAAATAGCTGTTCCAACCATTCTGTCTAGATTTTATAGCCACATCCAAGGAGAGACAGAGTGGAATGCATTTACCCCATCTTGGAACCAGAACTCAAACTTGTGCCATTAAATTTTGAGGTGTCTTGTCATACAGAATATAGTAAAATATCTCTGCATCTTATTGTTTTTTTTTTTTTTTGACCGGTAAGGGGATCGCTACCCTCGGCTTGGTGTCATCCACACGGTGCTCAGCCAGTGAGCGCACCAGCCATCCCTGTATAGGATCTGAACCCACGGCCTCGGCGCTAACAGCACTGCACTCACCCGAGTGAGCCACGGGGCCGGCCCTGCATCTTATTATTAAAGCTTACTAATACACCAAAATATCCTGAATCCAGCCACATTGTATCAGACCAGTAATATCCATGCAAGATCCCCCGTATGACCATTAAGGTTGAACGCAAAAGAGTAGAATAAATCGAATAAAAGGAGATGGAAATTGCTGATATCATGAAGGTGCTTAATTGGCCTCCAATGTAGCCTACCAACTATTTTTGTTGTAAGCTGGGAGCAAAGACCACTTTGATGTTTAGAGTGCTTATTGGCTTGTCATTGGATCTCACAAGGCTAAAGTTTCAAGACTTGTTGAATGGGTTCATTCAAAAATGTGCTGTCTGTCCTGGGAATGAGAATTCTGTATCCAAAGTGCTTGTTGTTCCTAAGAAGCAAATAGATAATTTTTGTAAAGCCTATGGCTATTGAGGCATACTTGAGGCAAATAATAAACTATGCACATTCACTCTCAAGGGACCACCTAAGAAAAAGGAAATTGGTACATGAAAAAAAGAAAAATTAGAAGGGGTAAGGACAAAGAAATATGGCCCTGTATGGAGCAATGAGTCATCACCACCACCAGTGGAACTCAGTTCCCTCCACAGGCTGTGGAGACAGATCCCACTGAGGAAGTGTAGGGCACAGAATGGGTGAAATGAAAGAAATTTGTATCTCACATCTCTGGAGGCTGGGAAGTCCAAAATCAAGGTGCCAACAGATTTAGTGTCATGTGATAACCAGCTTTCTAGTTCACAGCCAGGGCCGCCGTGATGTGTCCTCACATGGTGGAAGAGACAAGGCAGCTCTCTGGGGCTTCTTTTATAAGGGCACTAATCGCATTTATGAGGGCACTACACTCATGACTTAATCATCTCCCAAAGGCCCCACCTCCTAATACCATCATGTTGGGAGTTAGGATTTCAACATATGAATTTGGAGGGACACATACATTCAGTCTATAATGTGCATGTGTGCACGTGTGCATGCACACATGAAGATGATAAATACAGAGATCAGGATAGAGGTTTTCTCTGGGCAGGAGGGAGGTGGGATCAGGGAGAGGCACGTGGGGCTCTGAGAGTGCAGGTAATGCTCTGTGACTTGGCATGCGTGGTGAGTACGTGGTTTTTCATTTTACTATACTTTATACTTCATATATAGGCTAAATATATTCTTTGGATATATAACGTATTTTAGAACAAAAAATAACGTTAAAAATAGATCCATCAGGAAGTTCTAAGTGAGGCTATGCTACCAGCACTTCGAAGAAGAAAGAGGATTTTTTTGTTTTTGTTTTTATTGTTTCATTCTTAACGCTTTTCTTCCACAGTTCATGGGGGTAATTTTCATCAAATCATTCCTCACTTCTACTTTGACTAAAAGGCTGAAATTGCTGCAACTCCGTGTAGGTGATTATCAGCTAAGTAGGCAGATCATCTCCCTGCCTCCCACCCTGTCCTCTCCTTGTTCATCTCAGATGTTGCTGTGGTGGACATGAGTGATGTCTCCAGACAGCCTTCCCTCTTCTACCATCTTGGAGTCCGTGAAAGCTTTGACATGGCCAATAATGTGATCCTGTACCACGACACCGATGCCGACACTGCTCTTTCATTGAAGGTAAAGGGGATTATTCCCCTTGTCCTGAATACTTTGTTATGTGTCCAGCTGAAATGTAATGGTAGCACAGGAGGTTGGGGTAAAACAAGAAAGACCTGTGTATTAGTCCGTTTCTGTTGCTTACAATGAAATACCTAGAACTGGGTAATTTAGAAAGAAAACGAAATTTATTGTTTACAGTTTCTGAGGCTGGGAAGTCCAAAGTCCATCAAGTGGTGACAACAGTGACCCAGAGGTCTCATATTGCAAGATGGTGGAAGCAGAGAGAGACAGTTCATGCACTGTCCTTTTAAAGCCCTCAGAACCACGCCCCTGACTGCCATTACTAATTCATTCACTACAGCAGGGATCTAACCACCTCTTCAAGGCCCCACCTTTCAATTACCATAATAGGATTCCCACCCTCAACAGTTACAGTGGGGATTAAGCTTCAATGAGGTTGGGGGGGAGGGGGCATTCAGTCTACAGCAACCTGCTTGTGCACTTCCTTCCTTCCCCCCAGGGGTTCTAGCTCATACAGATGACTTCCTGGCCACTGTGTGAGCATCCTTGCTACAGTCATGCATTTGCAGGCAACTGGAGTATTTCCAGGCTCATCAGGGAAACAAAGGCAGAAACTCCTGTTAGTTTCCATTGAAGCAAACACTCTATTCTGAATCCCTTCATGGGCAATTTGATCCAAAACTGCACATTATAAAAATCAGTTCTCAATTTGAGTAAGAATATGGAGACATTTAAGTTACCAAAATGGGCAGAAAATTTTAGCAGAGGCATATCAGTATTTAATCTGTTATTTTCTCCCAGTCTGAAAGCAAAGCAAAACTAAAAATTTGTGTGTTCCTGCACAACTCCGTAATTATAGAGAATTCCTAAAATGTACTTTTAAAATGCTTATATTTGTAAAATTTGTGAATGTTTAAAGTGAGTATTCCAAAATTCAGCTAATATTAATATTGCTGAATTTCTTAGTATCAGTCAGAAACTCATGGTCTATATTAAATCATTTTAGGAATAATAGACTAATTTGTTTCCAGCAGTGCTTCTCAACCTTGACTGCACTTTAGAATCACCTGGAGAGCTTGTCAATATCCTTATACCCAAGCCACACCCCAGACCAATTACATCACAATCTCTGGGGTCAAGGCCAGGGCATGGGGATTTTTTAGACCTCCTAAAGGTGTCAGAACCTGTGGTTTAGAGAGCTGACCTTCACAGACATCATTTCTAAATGTCCAGCTCCTTCAGTATTAAAAATCGCTAGCATATAATAGTATAATTTTATGCCACAGTTGGACATTTTTGTTTGTGTTATTGAGATTTAATATTAACCAGATTTTCTGGGTTCCGTAATTATTTGAGATTATTTCCTGGTAGAAATACCGCCTGTTTCAGATGTGTATCTTGTATGTGTTAAAAATCACATACACTTTACATAGATGTGTACTCCGTAATTATAGCACAGTGCTGTACTTTAAGAAGTCATTCATATAAAAGTGAAAGAAGAAACTGTTTTATTACTGCACCTTACATTGTATAATAGTTTCCCTGTGGCTATAAATCAATGTAAATTTCTTTGCATATTTAGATATTGACTTTTTCTTTTACTGATTTTCACTAAGATGAAATGCTTAGAAATATTTAGAATTCAGAAAATATGAAAGTGTAGATTATTAAGCTATATTTTGGTGACAAACATGAAATTAGAATGTACTTTTTTTTCCAATTCAATACATATTTTCCCTCAACTGTGCCTTAGCAAAGCCTTCTGGAAAGTCCTATGACCTAGATAAGTTTTAATTTTTAATGAAACATGAAATTATTTCCTAAAGCAGAAATGGGTAGTTGGTTATATCTAACACTAGAACAAGCAGTCTGCATTTGTTATTAAAAAATAGAAATCTCAGACTACACTGAACATGTTTTACAAGGCAGCTGTTTAATTATGTTTTCTTTTTTCAGAAATGGGGGTTTTCAGTGCATAAATGATACAGTCAAGGGCTGCATAATGATCATGCTGAATTAACTGACTGAAAATGTTGTTGCTGAATTTAAACATTCCTAGACAGTTCTAGTGAGATGTCAGGGATCCCACCAGCAACCGACTGTGGCATGGCCAGCAGCCTTCATGTTTATCTGTTCAAGAGATGGTTCCAGACCCAACGCTGGCATAGTGCTTCCTTGCTGTCACTGACCTTCTCTTCTAGGAAGGTGAGATGCGGGACACTGAACACCCCAGACTTAAGTCCCCAAATATCTTTTGGGCAAAAGCATTGGCAATGCTCTGGAAAAATCCTTATAAGTACAAATGGCCCCCAGTAGTTCCAAAGCTAACCACTTATCGTCAGTTTTCCTTGAAATGTGAATTTTACAGTTCTCAGAGTTTCACTCTTTTCGAAGTTTTTGGGTGGAGGGAGGTTTCAAATGGTTAATTCTTGCCCTGGGGTGGGTGCTGGATGACGGGGGTGGAGAGTGCTGGCTAATGCTTATGGAAATGAATGGTCTTGAAAAAAAGCTATATTCATCTTTTCTTTTTCTTTTCAGGATATGGTAACTCAAAAAAACACAGTAAGTATTACAGTTTCAGATTTTTAGTGTCATGGTTGTAAATTCGTAAAATGCTTGCCTGAAAATCGCACAGGCAGCAAGGTGACTTCCGATGGTGCCTGTTGGTTGTGTTTCCAAGGAGGGGACAGTAAGGGCAGCTGGAAACCCCCATCCCTCAACCCACCAGCTAGCTCAGGCCCACTCAGCGGCTGAGGGTGTGGGGCAGAAGGGCAGGTCAGGCACGTGTATGTTCTTCATTACTCACTAGGGCTTTGAGCTTGGAAGTGTCTGGGTGTCTCCTTCTGCACTGGGTTGGTGTTCCTGGGGACCACCAAGAGTCTTTTTGCTGGAGCCAGTACCTCCCATACTTCCCCACCAAAGCTTCCCTAATGATGCAGAAATGTGAACTTGTACTCTAGTTAATATGTGGGTCTCACCTGAAGTTCCTTCCCACAAGCTGAATAGAAGTAGGATGGAATTCCACCCCTTCTGTCACATTTAGGTCCTGAAGCCTCCTGATTTGGCTTTAAAAGTTCCTGCAGGGCCGGCCCGGTGGCACACTGCTACAGTGCGCCGCTTGGGAAGTGCGGCGGCGCTCCCGCCGAGGGTTCGGATCCCACATGCAGACCGGCCGCTCACTGGCTGAGCGAGGAGCGGGGGCAACACCGAGGGTTGCGATCCCGTTGCCGGTCCCGGTCCAGTACAGGTGCGACACTGAGGGTTGCGATCCGTTGCCGGTCACAAAAAAAGACAAAAAGACAAAAAAAAAAAAAAAAAGTTCCTGCAATTACCTACTTTTATTGTTATATTGGTTTGAACAGTCTAATGAAACCACCACCCTAAAAACATTTAAACAAGAGCATGTCCTCAGAAATTGTGCCAAAGTTATCCTGTACCTTTGAGTGCACCCCAAGCTGCCCATACCCCCAGACCCATGGCAGTGTAGTTTGAGAAACCATGACCTAGACTTAGGACAGGCCCTTGGTCTTTGTCCTTTGGGCCTCAGACTCCTTCCCCCTGACCCTTCTAGAAGGGAAGGACCTCCACCCTCTTTTCCTGTTCCAACTGGAGTTCCTAGAGGGAGAGGGAAAAGAGGGCCCAGAGGCTCAGCTCTCCCCAGCGGGCTCTGCAGGGGAGCAGGAGCTTTGCATGACTTTGCCCCTCTGCGGAAGGCCCACCCTGCAGCTGTGGGGCTCAGGCTTCCCCAGGCCCTCCACAGCGGTCCCTACCTGAGGTGGAAGGCTTCCCCCTCCTCTTCCAGCCAAAGGATGAAGTTCTAGAAACACGGCAAATGAGGTAGTTTATGTGATTACCATTGGAGCATGGATTTAACATGGAGGCCTGTAAAACAAGGCATGAGGGTGGCTTCAAGTTCCTCTGAGGAAAAAAAATGGGACGATGTGGTGTGGCTTTGTGTTGTTCCATTTATGTCCTGATGTTGTCCACATATGGGATCTTTCTGGATCTTGATTTTTTTAGTCACCTCCTTCATGGAGAAATAGGGGAGCAGTCAAAGGAGTTTGGGCCTGAGGCCCAGGAGGCACAGGTTGTAGTTGCGGTCCTGTCTCTACCACTGAACAGTCATTCCGCTCCTCCTAGCCCTCAGAATCCTCATTAGTAGAATGAGAAATGTTGAACTCTGTCATTTTGTTCATAGATACCTTCCAGTCCTCAATCTCTGTGGTTCCATATTTGTTGCACATGCAAAAAGATGTAACTTGGATTTAATGCTGGAAATGTCTATGAAACACTTATTCCTTAAAACAAGAGTTACGTTAAGGCAAGAAGTAAGGGAGAAAACTTGTTTTCTTTTCCCATTCCTGACTGTTGGAGACTTAGTGTCATTCTGTTATAATTCCACTACATAGCCACCCTTCTGGTATATTCTCCCTCCTCCTAAACACCTAGGAATTTCTAAACATTCTTAGTAATTCTAAGCATACCTTGGCATCCTTCTTCCTAGATAGCTTGTTTGTTTGTTTGCTTAGGAATAAACTTATTCTAAAGGATTTGGCAACTAAACTCTCCATTGTATCTGGCATGATGTTAGAATTCAGTGCCCAGTATTGGTTGTCATGCTTGGCAAGGTGTGAAAATTTAGAGCTTTCAGAGAAATTAAGAAAAAAAAAAAAAAAAAAAACATGAAGTGACTTGAAGAGTAGGAAACAGCGCCTAAGAGAAAAGGCTGAAGGGAAATAAACCTTGAGAGGTACACCACTAATAGTTATTTTAAATGTCTTTAAATGTTATCCTCTCTCTGAAAATAAGGAGTTACTTCTCCACTCCAGATGGGATGGAAGCAGGGCAAACAGAAAAATGGTTTGGATCAGCAGAATGGACATGTTGCATCTACTGGTGATTAAACATTAAAATAGATGGTCAAAGCAAATTGGGTGACTTTTAAGGAGAGCTTGCTCAGTTGTCCCCTACATGTAGATTGGGGTAACACTGGAATCAGAGGCCTGGATTGTAAGACCCCAGAGGTTCCAAAAGCAAATCTGATGGAATTGTGGGTTTGTGGTCATTTTGGAAAGACTTTTTTAAAAAACACACAACATAGTCACAATTAGTGAACTGTTAATTCCTGTAGGTCAGGGATACAGATGCCATACCCAGAACACGCAGCCAGATGTTTGAAGTGATTTATGAATATGTGAAAATCAAGATGCTTTGAGATCTCTGTCTTCAGGGAGTCATTTGGTATTTCTAGAATTGTGCCTGGTGTCATATTGAATTCAGCTTCATTTGGCAGAGGAGTGGATACATTGTCTCCATTTCTAGGAGCAGTCAATTTGCAGGGATGTAAGGAAAGGGAAACCAATCTCTGAGCTTCAGGCTGGACCATCCACAACCATTCTGGGCTCCTTTGCTCTTTGAAAACAACATGGTATCACCTTTTGCACTCACCTCTTTTTCAGATGATGCTCATTTGTTTTGTTTTTAAAAAGCTGACCCTCAAATTCATATGGAACTGCAAGGGGCCCCAAGGTCACAGAATATCACTCCTATGTTTTCTTTCAAAAGTTTTATAGTTTTAGCTCTTACATTTAGGTCTCCATTCCATTTTGAGTTAATTTGTGTCTGGTGTGAGGTAGAGATCCACCAACTTCATTCTTCTGCATGTGGATATCCAGTTGTCCCGGCACCATTTGTAGAAAAGACTATCTTTTCCCCATCGAATTGTCTTGGCACAATTGTCAAAATCAATTGAGGGCTGACCAGTTAGCTCAGTTAGTTAGAGCATGGTGCTAATAACACCAAGATTCAGGGTTTGATCCCTGTATGGCCAGCTACCAAAACAAACAAACCAATTCACAAAAAAACCCCCACAATTGACTATATATGTAAGGGTTTATTTCTGGACTCTCAATTCTATTCCATTGATCTGTATGTCTATCCTTATGCCAGTATCACATTGTTTTGATTACTGTAGCTTTGTAGTAGTTTTTGAAATTGGGAAGTCTGAGTCCTCCTCCCTTCCAGCTCCATATGAATTTGAGGGTCAGCTTTTCCATTTCTGAAAAAAAAAAAAAAAAAAAAAAGCAATTGGAATATTGATAGAGATTTCACTGTATCTGTAGATTGCTTGAGGAGTGTTGCCATTTTAACAATATTAAGTCTTCCAATCCATGAACAGGGGATGGCTTTCTATTTATTTAAGTTGTCTTTAATTTCTTTCAGCAATGTCTTGTAGTTCTCAGTGTACAAGTCTTTCACCTCTTGGTTAAACTTACTCCTGGGTATTTTATTCTTTTAGATGCCCTTGTAAATGGAATTGTTTTTTTTTTTTTTGTCTTTTGTCTTTTTTCCGTGTCTGGCAACGGATCGCAACCCTCAGTGTTGCCCCCGTACCGGACCGGGGACCAGCAACGGGATTGCAACCCTCGGTGTTGCTCCCACGCCTCGCTCAGCCAGTGAGCGGGAACCGGTCTGTATGTGGGATCCGAACCCTTGGGCGGGAGCGCCGCCGCGCTTCCCAAGCGGCGCACTATCCAGTGCGCCACCAGGCCGGCCCTGGAATTGTTTTTTTAATTTCCTTTTCAGGATTGATTTTTTAAAAAATACCTTTCACAAAAATATTTTTATTTTTACTTTTATTTTTGAAACATAATCGATTATACATATTTGTGATGTATCAATACCTGTGCACAATACATGATGTTCAAATCAAGATAATTAGTATATTCATCTTTACAAAACATAATCATTCTTTGTGACCCTTAACCACACTCTTGCTAACTCCCCTCCCACTTTCCTACCTCTAATAACCGCAGTTCTGTTCTCTCCTTCTGAAAGTTCAATGTATTGTTATGATTGCTGTTTCTTTCATTCTTTCTTTACTTCAGAATTCAGAGTTTGATTGAGTTAGAAATGTGGTTCAGTTTAAGTCAGGGTTCCATAGAAATGACTTCTTGCTTCCTGTATTATTTTCATCCATTTAATTCTTATGTTATTTTCTTCTGTTTTAGAGATAATGAAGATAGCCACTTTCAGCATTTTATCTTTTCAGAAAACATGTTTATATGATGACAGATCAAAGTTGTGCCTTTATGAAAGCAAAAGAGTGAAAATGCAGCCAACCCCAAGGATACTTTATGTATTAAACTTTGGAACTTCCTGGTAGTTTGTGACTAGTGTACATAGTTAATAGATATTCTGGAACTTCATTTTAAATTTTCCTTCGCAAGAACAACCATGCCTTCAAGCTTATGACACATTTTGCAGATTGATTTCTCCTAGAAGCAGACTCTGAGACTGAGTTTAGGATATGGTAGGTTTATTACGAGGTGCCCTTGAGATTGTTCCTGAGGACAGGGAGGGAATGGGACAGGGCTGGACAGAAGGAGAAATGGAGCTGGGGTGCAGGCTCAGTGACAGCCTTGGCCAACCCAACGGGGAACTCTGGAGCCAGAATAGTCTTTCTGAGTTGTCCTGAGTTGGGATGAGATGGCCAGGCTTTTATACTTCTGCATCCATCCATCACTGGAAGGAGGATAACCTTGGATGGGGTGCTCTCTGCAACTGAGGCAGTTCCAGAAGGGACTGACAGAGAGGGCTGATACCTGAAGAGCTCCCAGCAGCTAGGGTGACATATCCTTCCTTGAGGGGGGTCTGGGTAGCATTCCTGAATGCCCACCACATTATAATCATTTCATTTGAGAAATATATAGATCATATATACCCCAAGACTAAGAAATATATCTCCAAAGCTAATAGGTGCAGAAATAATGTTTTCCACTAAATTGGTGGGTAATTACCTGAAAGCGCTGGGTAGCCTTATCAGAGAAGAAACATGGAGACATACACCTTCCCTGTCCCCCAGAGAATTACTGGGAAAAAGTGAGGTATTCTACCCAATACTTGTAGAAGGAATTGTTAAATAAGTACATTAGAACTTTTTTTAATTTGTCATGTCTAAATCCAGAGTTCACAGTTATTGTTTTTTTAAACGAGAGTTAAATCTCCAAGCTAAGATCACATTATTAAAAAAACATGTTATTAAAAAACTAATCTGGTTCTTGACCTCTGGACTAGGTGATTATTTTGTTCTGGAAAGTCAATGAGTTTTAGGAGAAACTCATTGTTCCCATTAAAATGGTTATCTTTCTAATCCCAATAAATTGGAAATTTTTTGAGAGGCGGACATTGGCAATATTGAGGGCGTTGTCTTCAATATGGGCAGTCTTCCCTCTGGCTTAAGAGTGTGTTTCGGCCTTGAGTTCAGGGTAACAGAGCTTCTCCTGGTCTTTCCCTCTTGCCTTCCTCAACTTTTCAGTTTGCTATAGCTTGGGATCCAAAATTATCAAAGATGATATAGATTGCTTAGGGACACTTTGGTAAAAGGACAAATATATTCTCTCTACCACTTTTATTAGCAAAGACTCAATTTCAAACAAGAAGGCTATATCCTATAGTACATGGAGAGAGAGAATTTTATTTTTTACACACAGAACATGAATCATGTAAAAATCTCTGCCCTTTGAGTATTTATTTGATTTCGATGCCTGTGTTCTGTTATTTCTACTTGATGTTAAATTCTCTGGTAGTCTTTTTTTTCTATATGCCTGTGATGTTGCTTCTGTTTGTTCTCTTAAATTGGAGTATTCTGGAGGTACAAACCATAAAACTTTTTTCTGTACCTCTCGAGTATCACAGTGGTAATGTCAAATGTCACAGGGCCAATGTCAGAGCCAAGTTATCAATATTGAATCCTGCCTACCAACTGAATAGTCTTTGGGATCCATAGTACCTATCTATTCTCTTTAAATTGAGACATAATTCACATACCATAAAATTCACTATTTACTAATCTGTTTGGGGCATTTTGTACAGTTTTGTTTATTTAAGGATATTTTAGAATTAAGCTGAAGTGACAGTTAGTGACATGAATCCTGGTAAGGGAGGGATAGGGCCTAAGATTTGTCTGGCTCTGTTGTCATCTGTGGGCCATTTGGTTAACCTTGCTGGGTCTTAGTGTCCTTCTGTGTAAAGTGAGACAATTAATGAAGTGACATCTGAGATTCATGCCAGCTCTGAAATAATTCTGTGACTTTATGATAGCCATTCAGTTGTTTAAACAAAGTAGATGAACTAGTGTAATATCTCAGTTAACACTACATGGCATGATTCCAGCAGGGCTATCTTCACTTAACTTTAAGTGGCACGATAGCCTAATTATCCAGTTGAAATTGTTATATAGCTTCTATATATTTGTTTTTCCTATGACCAGATAAATACAGAAAAGTGGCAATATTGAATGCTGTTTGCATTGATCTTAAAAAAAAAAACAACAACTACTGTATTTTCCTGGAATGTGTGTATGCTGATTTTTATAACTCTCCTTTAACTGGCTAGACAAAGAATTATATATATTAAGCTTACACCTTGTAACCAATTCTTTTTATTTTTAGAGTGGTGTCAACTTGGATTTTCTTCCTTAATAAATTGACTTTGTCATACATGGTCACATTAAATAATTAAAAAAATAATAATTGCCCTATGTTCATTTGCTCTCAGAAATTTCTTGGGAAAAATCTGTGCTTTGTCAGTTTCAGTTTTCACTAGGGATTTGCCACCCATTTGCATTAGAAGACACAAGCTCTGAAGTATCACATTCTGCCTGCAATCAAGATGTGCATTTTTCTGCAAGTGCTCAGAAATCAGTTCATCTTTGGTGGTATTAACCCACCTTCCATCTGCCCTATATGCTTTTTCCCCCTCTTCTGATTAGGCCATTTGTTGACTGATTAAATGTTTGTATCATTATAAAAAATGTTCTCTGGAAGGTCAAGCCAAAAGTCTCGTTATGAAGTCGGCTGGGATAAACTCTTATGTATCGTATTTGCTCCAAAGAATTAATTTACAAACCCTGGGCTGCTGTTGAACAGCTTTGCCACCTGCTGCTAGCATAAATAAAAATAAGTGCTGGTATAATGAAGTCCCTTGGCTTGTGTTTCCATCCTGGCCTTCTTGGACCTTTGGCCTCCTTGCATGGCACCTGCTGAGGAGCAAATCCTAGGTGTCCTTTGTTAGCAGCCATGACCGAACCCAACGGACAGTTGAGTTGTAGCCCTGACTCTGTTTTCCTGGGCTGTCCTGGAGAGTCCAGGCAGCTGTCTGTGGATGGCAATTGCACTGTTCTTCACAGAAAGCTTTATAGGTAAAGCTCACTGAAGGAACTCAGACATTTTTTTAAAAAACCATGTTAGATTTATTCTAAATGCAAAAATAAACAAAAACAGACATTCAACCAAAACAAATGGACTAGGAATTGAATGAATAACATTATCACTGTTCTGGGAAAATATGATGTGATATCTGTGCAGGGAGAAATCACCTTCTCAGCTTTAGTCAGACACTTGATAGATTGTGACCAGTTTTCAGTTACAACACTTTTTAAACAAAAACCATTCATTTACCTTTGGGTAAGGTGCTGTTCTGGGCACTTAGAAGGGAACAAAGCAAAGTCCTGCCCTCTTAGAGCTTATATTCTTTTTTTTCTAATTTTTATTGAATCATAATTGATTATACACATTTTGGGGGTTCAACATTGAGATATGTTGATCAAATCAATATTACTAGCATATTTATTGTTACAAATTGTACTTATTCTTTACAGCCCTTGTCCAATCTCTCCCAATCCTCCTTTCCCTCCCTGCTCCCACCTCTGATTACCCTAGATTTCTTCTCTCCTTCTGAGTAATGGTTACTCTGTTGATTTGTTGCCTATATGATCTATGCAATACTGAGAGGTGTGTTCAGGTCCCCCAATATTATCATAGAGCAGATGCTTCTTCTGTCACTCTGGAATGGGATTTGTGGAGAGAGACATCCTCTTCTTTTCTTTGGTCTCTGCTGGTGACTCTCCTTGAGTCAATGCACTCCAGTGGCTGGTGGACCATCTGCATGGTGGTTGTGGCATCTAGCCACTTTTGTAGTAGCCACGGTTATTGTGGTGGCTGTGGTGGGCCACCCACATAGAGGTGATATTTTTGGCATGTTCCTTGGCGCTGATGGTGTGTCTGGTTGTGGGAGGGGGGACTGGTCTCCGACTCCATGCCTCAGGTCCCCAGGTGGGCCCAGAGGTGCTGGCGGTGTGCCTGGGCCAGAACTAATTTGTTATCCTTTGCTTACTTCTAAAATGGGGGAACTTCCTGTGGGAACCAGTACTTGAGCTGTGTGGTTGAGCTAAATTGCTGCTTTGCTGCTGATTCCCTAGGGAAGGCTATTTGTTCAGATCAGGGTTTAATGGTTGACCTTATAGGTACTTCCTGCTCTCCAGAGACCTGGAGCACCTGGGTTGTGTAGAAACTCTGATCTGGGCCTGAGTCTTTTTATCAAACTGCACCCCATGCAGTTCTATATTCCTGACCAGTCTTCTCCAAGTGGTCCTTTGCTGACTGCGCTGACAGTCAGCTGTCCTTGCTGTGCCCCAGTGTTCCCCCAGTGGGCCTGTCTCCCCCACCACCATGCTGCAAACACTTCCCATGGGATGGGCTGTGCACCGGTCCCTTGCAATGACTCACCGGCCTCTGAGTGGCTCCTTTTTGCAGTTGTTGTGGCTCACTGCTCCTATGTGGGTCAACAGGAACCCTATTAGTGGTCTTGCTGTCCTGGGGGCCACCAAGGCCTCCAAATGACTTCATCCAAAGGGCACAGCTGTGGCTTTTGCTGGCTTCTGCTCTGTGCACTCAGCAGCTCCAGCCTTAAGGCAGCTGCAGCACAAAATTGTCAGAGCAGTTTTTTCTTTCTCTCATTGTGGCTTCTCCCACCTTCATGCACTCTGTAGGTCTCTCTTCCTCTTCCCCTGAGCTCTAGCAGCCCCAGCTTGGCTGTTGTTGCTTTTTTCTAGTTGTAAATTGGTTGATTTGTGGGAGAGAGTGATGCTAGGGCCTTCGTCTTGACTGGAAGCCCTCAGGAACTCTGACATTTTTAGGGATGCATCTAGAATATTCTATGTGATGCATCTGCTAAGAGCCTCAAATGGGGGTTCTTAGTCTTTGGGGAGCTATAGGACCCCTTTGTCACTCTAGAGAAACCTATGCACCCGTTCTCAGAATGTGTTTTAAAATGCTTAAGTAGATAGAAAGGATTACAAAGGAGACCAATTATATTGAAATATAGTTATAATAGTTATCAAAATATTTTTTAAAGTTGTATATAGTAATCTATGTGCTTTTTAAGTAATGTCTTCATATCATCAAACAGTAGGTCTAAAACTCATAATTTTGGAGTAGTGATGGGTGTAAAAGTTATTTTGTAATCTCTGTAGGAACTATAATGTGATATGAAAAATTCTGTGACTTTTATTAGTGACAAAGTCTCAGGTCTTGCTAATACTACTAGGGTATGTTACCTACATTCCTAATTGAAGGAAATGTTACATTTCAATTGAAGGCGAATGATGACAAAGATGGAATTTTTTCTCATTCAGGTTTACAGATCCCCCCAGAATTAATGGACCCCAGGTTCAGAACTGTTAGTCTGGTCTAGAACTATTGCACATAGCTAATATTTCTTGGATGCCCACCATGTGCAAAGCACTTTACGAAAATGACCATATTTAAACCTCTATTGTCTGATGAGGTTGACATTATTGTCTCCATTTTAAAGATGAGAAAACTGATGTTTAGATAAATACACTTTCCAGGGCCATCCAGCTAGGATGGGGTGGGGGGGGATAGAGTTGGGATTCAGTCCTCAGTCCTCTGAATTCTTCACCACATTGTTATGCTTGAGTTGAGATGACACTGAATTCCTATTTCAATGCTGTTAAGGTATTTCTTGTTCACCTAACTTTGCAAATGTGAAAAACAAAACGCTACCCAATCCCACTAAGGGTATGATGATGCTGGCATGCCCTCATATGCTGCTGGTGGGAGTAGGAGTTGCTCCATCCTTTTTGACAGCAAGTTGGCTACACATATCAAGAACCTTAAACTTGCTCTAAGTAATTTTGCTGCTGGGAAGCTATCCATAAGAAAAGACCACAATACAAAGATGCCATATGCAAATATGTTCATCTCAGTGATATTTACAGTAAAGAAGATTTCAAAACAAACTGAGAGTTAAGCAATAGGAGAATGGGTGAGTATACTATATATTTACCAGATGGTGTATTAGGCAGGCATTAAAAATTATGACATTTAAGACTATATAATTAAACTTTCATAATGAGTGCTTATTTAAAAAGCACCTATTATTTAACCTAGTGATGATATAGGACAGTCTGTTCACTGCAATGATATTTGTAGATGGTAGTAGTTCTGGAAAGTCCAGTTGCTAGGTTAGGAAATAGAAACTTCAGAGGACAGATTTCTCCACTTCCTACCCCACAATGTCAGAGACCAATGGCTTCTACTCTGCCCTCTGACCTCACTCTATCAGAATCATCCTTTTGGGAATATTTGGAGAGTGTTTAGAATAAGGGTTTACATGTTAATGTGGCTAGCATACTGCTTCAAATGCCTCTTTATGTAGGAAACTAAGCTGCCTTTGTTAAACTTGTTTTAATGAGTTAGATTCTTGAGATGTTTCCATTTATAAATGTAACAGAAAGAGCTGATCCTAGTTCACTATTGAATATGTGTTATTTTAATGATTTTCTTTTTAATTTCTGGTCTCTTCACCAACAAAAGTCTGAATGTGTTTCATCATTTGAAGATGTTTGGGCCTATTCTTCCTCTTTGTAATAACAAAAGTACTGCACTCAAAACCCTGTGCATATGGAAGTTTATGAATTGCTTTATAAAATGTAGTTATTAGTTCCAATTTCTTCTGTCAGGTTTCTTAAACTTTTATACACTTTCTGAAAGACTATCTCAAAGTAAGTATTTTTACCTTCCCAAGGCTCCAGATTCTTCAGTCCTGTTTGTTAAACTTGCTCATCTGGTTTCAGAGTTCATGCATTTCCTTCCTTTCTCCTCGTTTTTCTCTAACTGTAGCTAAACGTTTGCTCCAAGGATCAGATGCTCTCCTAACTGCGGGGAAGCCTTTGTCAGTCTCTGCTGCTACTGCCCTGCCTTCTTGGACAAGAACCTGTGATAGCATATAACATATTTTTTTCAAAATCCTATTTTTCACACCTTATTTAGGATTTGAGCAAGACTGGGGCAGAGTCTACTCTTGGGCTATTTGGGAAGACTGGGTTTACTAAAGGAATAATGTGAACAAGATTTCAGCAGAAATTTTTGTTTCGGAAACAATTTTAAGACATATAATAATTCCATACAAATGGTTAGATTCTCATACCTTTAATTTACCTACATGTTATAGAAGCTCAGGGTTATTTAGTTGTAATATTTATAAATTTTTTGTTATAATTATATCTTTGAAGAAACTGGGAGAAAAGAGAACATGTGCACATGTGTGCATACCTATACACACTTACGCACACATACACAGAATGTGTGTGCATTTGTTATATTAACTTTTTTATTTACCTCTGGTTCTTTTCATTTATTCTGTGGATTCAAGTTACCACTTGGTGTCATTTCCTCATGTCAATACAGCTCTGTTCCTACCTGTATTCTTTTTGCTGTTATTGTCAAATATGTTACATTTCCATATGTTATAAGCCTCAGAATATGATTATACACATCATTTTGCACAATTACTTTTTAAATCACTTAAGAGAAGAAATTTGTGTTTATACTGTCTTTTATAATTTTCTACATAACCCCCTTTACTGGTATTCTTTGGTTCTATCATGTGGATTAGAATTACTGTCTTGTGTCACTTGCTCTCAGCCTGAAGAACTTTATTAGTATTTTTGCGAGATGAGTCTGCTAGCACCAAATTACCCCAGTTTTTGTTTATCTGGAAATGTCTTTATTTCACTTTCATTTTTGAAAGGTAGTTTTGGTGGATATAATATTCTTGGATGACTTTTTTTTCCCCCAGCACTTCGAATATGTCATCCCACAGCCTTCATTTTTCTTGTGAAAAGTTAGATGTTAATGTTATTGGAGTTACCCTGTGCATAACAAGACATTTTTCTCTCGTTGCTTTCAAGATTTTCTCTCTGTCTTTGTCTTTCAGAATTTTGATTATGATGTGTCTGGGTGTAAACCTCTTTGCCTTTATCCTACTCGGAATTTGTTTAGCTTCTTGGATATGTATATTTAATGTTTTTCATCAGATTTGGGGAGTTTTCAACAATTGTTTTTTTGACTATTTTTCTGCTCCATTCTCTCCTCTTTTTCTGCGACTCCCATTATGTGTCATATATGTCAATACGCTTAATGGTGTCCCTCATTTCTTTAAGGCTCTGTTCATTTTTCTTCACTCTTTTTTCCCTCTCTGTCTTTTAGATTGCATAATCTCTATTGATCTATCTTCAAGTTTGCTGATTTTTTATTCTGCCACTCAAATCTCCTGTCATGTCCCTTCAGTGAATTTTTTATTTTGGTTATTGTATTTTTCAACTCCAGAATTGCCATTTGGTTCTTTTTTTTGTAATTTCTCTTTATTGATATTTTCTGTTTCAGATATTGTCACCATATCTTCCTTCAATTTTTTGAGCATGGTTTCCTTTAGTTCTTTGAATATATTTGTAACAGCTACCTTCAAGTCTTTGTCTGCTAAGTTCAATATCTGGATCCTTTCAAAGGCAGTTACTATTGCCTACTGGTTTTCCTGTATATGGAAATGTTTCTTTGTATGTTTCATATTTTTTTGTTGTTGAAGACTGGACATTTTAGGTAGTATAGCAACTCTGGATACTTATCCCCCACCCCTCTGGAGCATGTTGTTTTTGTTGTTTGTTTGTTTATTTGTTTTATGACTTGGCTGGACTAGTTTAGTGAAGTCAATTTCTCTGCAGTATGCAGACTCTGATGTCACTCCTTAGAGGGTGCAGCCTTGGGCATGTGCACAGTTACTCTAACCCCAGGGATGACAGTGGTTGCAGCAGGGCTCTCTTTGACTTTCTCTTTCCTTAGTCTCCCTGTAAAGTTTCTGACTGATCTTTCTGTATTGGGATTAGACCCAGTTGTTAGTCTCTCTTGTTAACTGATTGCTCTATTGTTTTTGACAATGTCCTGAGATATAAACTGTTCCACAGTCCAATATGATTAAAGTCTGGCCCCTGTGCAGGAGTGGTTTTTAAGTTCAGTCCTTGAGGCTTGCTCTGACTTTAGGAAGGCTTCTCTTAGCTATCTGTTAAATTTCTAGCTGTTCTACCTTGAACTTATTGCTATCATGGAGCTACCAGCCTTCTCTTACTTTCTTGCCACCAAAATCTCCGTGATTTTTTTTTTATAGTGCCCATAAGCTTGAACTTCCTCATGCTGTGTTCCATACAAAGTCAGTTCCATTATAGCAAGCTGCAGAACTCTCTGCTCTTACAGCCTGCCTCTCCCCAGGCAGAGTTCTGCATCACTGCTCTGGAGCTGGTAGTGGGGACAGCAGCCTGCTTCTCTTGGGGTGACACCCTGCTTTAGGAGTGGGGTGCACTGGGCAGGAATGACAATCCCTGGTCATCTTAGATTGCCTCTCTTGGTGTAGTACCTTCACCCTGTGAATGACATGGGGCAAGGACAATCAGGGCCTAGTATTCTTGGCCTGCTTCACCTAGGGTGGAGCTTCTGCCCTACAAGTAGGGGCTGGATGGAGAAAGGGAGCCCTGGTCAGTCCTCTCATCCACACTTCCCTGGAATAGAACATCTACAACATCAGGCTGTGGTGGATAAGAACATTGATGACCTGGCCTTCCCAGGGATAAAATGTCACCCTAGACTGGGGGTGACAGGGAGACCCATCTTCTTTGCTGCATCCACCTATAGTAGAACTTCTGTCACTCTGGGCTGGGAGTCGGGTCAGAGCAGGTTATAGCTCAAATGCTACAGAATCTCACTGTTCTTACCAAGGTTTTATAGATTTTCTTGAATAAAATGTTTCTCCAGTTGCTGTATGCCCTTCGGAAAATTTACAGAGACTTTAAATGTTTTTGAAAAAAAGAATTTTCACCAGTTATAGTTGTTTTTCTGGGGACAGGATTTGAGGTGCTCCTCATACCTCCAATCCAGTTCTTTTTGAAAATAACAAACTATATTCAGATATTTTACCTTCTAGACCTCACTGATTTACACAGCCCTTTTCTCCGTCTCAGTCTGAAATAGGAAGGCTTCTACAATAATCTCAACCAATTTCAGGTGGAAGAAAAAGCAGTTTAACTTCTGAGTGTGTAATGGCATTTAATTTACTATAGCAGTATGGCTTTCTTGGCATAGATAAGGATAAAATTTCTCTCTAACCTACCAAAACCTTAGTTTTCTGGGCAATTCGAGTCTCTTTGAAAATTTGGAAGTATTACAGGGAGGGAAGGGTCTTAGTTCCTCTGTAAAGGTAATTCCTAGTGATTGTGAAGAAGCAGATATGATCCTTCCTCCCCAATTATCACCCATATGCCTCAATTTTTGCCCTTTCTATTTATAACACTGGCATTTGTGTTTTGAGGGGTTTAATGCCAATATCTGGTGCCCCCAGGGATAGTCTCCAGCTGCTATTTTGCAGCAGGGTAAGTATTCTCAGAAAACCCTATTTTCAGGAATAATTGAATATTATCAGGAAGCTTAGTCTAAGACAAAAGTTAACCCACTGCCTGTTTTTGTATGGCCTGTGAGCTAAGAATGGCTTTTACATTTTTAAATTGTTGGAAAATGTCAAAAGAAGATGATTTCATGACATGTAAAAATATGAAATTCAATTTTGTGTTCATAAATAAAGTTTTATTGGCACACAGCCACTCTCATGTGTTTATGTGTCGTGTGTGGCTGCTATCACGCTGCAATAGCAAAGTGCAGTAGTCGCAACAGCCTGAGTGGCCTGCAAGCCAAAAATATTGATTATCTGGCCCTGTGCAGTAAAAGTTTGCTGACATGGTCTAAAATATGTTTTAGTGGAATGTTTCTGATAATTTTTTTTAACCAAACATTTTGGGGTCCAAAACATGTCTGGAGAGGTCTGTAGATGCCCAACAAGATAAAAAAGAGTTTCAGGACAATTACTTATATTTTAGGATAGAAATAAGACTTGCTCAAAGACCAGTGGCATTCTTATTCAGAAGGAAAACTTCTTAAAAATGTACTTCATGTATTTATTTGAAACTAGTCCCCCAGTGTTGTAAGTTTTTCCAAGCCTTCTGTTTGATATGAGATTGTGGTATTCTGACAGTTTTCTCTGTAATTAATAAATTTATTTTTAATTTAGCAGAAGGCTTATCCCTTATTTGACTTCCCATTCTTTGATAAAGTGTACTTTCCAAGGTTATGTCTGCATTATCTCAAAATACCTAGATAACTTTAGTTCAGTTTAAAAATTAAACAGAAGGGCCGGCCCTGTGGCGCACTCGGGAGAGTGCGGCACTTGGGAGCACAGCGGCGCTCCCGCCACGGGTTCGGATCCTATATAAGGATGGCCGGTGTGCTCACTGGCTGAGCATGGTGCAGGCAACACCAAGCCAAGGGTTGCATCCCCTTACCGGTCACAAAAACGATAAAAAAAAAAAAAATAATAATAATAAAAATTAAACAGAAGAAGTCAGATGAATTATTTCTGGCATGATATAAATTCTTTAAAACTTGGTGGAGATATAGGAATTTAAAAGTCTTAAATTTTAAGCTAGTTATATTTTATGACATTGTAGACAAAAGATTGACTGATATAATAATGTCATGTAAGAATATATTGTAATCCTCCAAATGTGCTAAAACTTGAGCATTGATGTAATGCTCTTTAAAGGTAATGTTTATGCTTTACAATGGATCACAATTTATAGTCAAACTATAATTATTCCATAGAAAAAAGATAGTTTTACCTGAGTATTGTTTGATGATACAAAAAAAATTCAACAGATCCTTTTTTCAAAAGATCTCTGAGACTAATCATATTTATTAATATTTGATTTCCACAAAACAATTTTTATTTAAAAAAAGGTTATAATAATTCACCTGTAGTTATCAAATGAAATGCTTTTTTCATCTATGCTGAAAGAAAAATATGCCACGTCAATCCTTGGTTGTCAGTGGGTTCAAGTTCCCTCTAGTCTGGCGGGCACGTAATGAAACGATATAATTTCTGAGACTTCAAACCCTAAGGTTTCTGCCAGTGAAGTTCAAAGACATATAGGTCAGTTCAGAACTAAATTGTTGTCATATATCTATGTGGTGGAGCTTTTGAAATCGAGTGGTTTCCTCTTTTGTGCCCGATAGGTTTGTAGTTATATGAGGGTACTTCAAAAAAATTCATGGAAAATAGAATTAGAAGGTAATATGGATCTTTCCATGTACTCTTGTATTACACAAGTTGTTGTTCACACCCAGGCATTTTCTCCTTCCCTGTCCCACC
Source organism: Galeopterus variegatus (assembly GCF_000696425.1). Lineage (NCBI taxonomy): Eukaryota > Metazoa > Chordata > Mammalia > Dermoptera > Cynocephalidae > Galeopterus > Galeopterus variegatus. Next base: position 384,087 of record NW_007727349.1, read on the forward strand.
AGGTCCCATCTGCCTAAAGCCACAGCTGTGCTTCCACATCGGTTACTTTCTGGAACGTGTTTCTTTCTTCTAGGCATCTAGTGGAAATTATTATTTCATCCCCTACATTGTGACTCCGTGCACGGATTATTTTTGCTGTGAGAGTGACGCCCAGAGGCGAGCCTCGGAGTACATGCAGCCCAACTGGGACACACTCCTGGGCCCACTGTGCGAGCCCCTGGTGGACAGGTTCATCAGCCTCCTCAAGGACATCCACGTGACCTCATGGTAATTCCCATCAGCCACCAACAACCCTAGGAGCCTTGCCAAAATTTCCCTTCACTATCAGGGAGGCGGTACACCTTCAAATGACCAGAGTGGTCAGAAAATGGGGAACTCCAGCCAATCATTTAAAAATCATCCTGGGCCGGCCCGGTGGCGCACTGCTACAGTGCGCCGCTTGGGAGCGCGGCGGCGCTCCCGCCGAGGGTTCGGATCCCACATACAGACCGGTTCCCGCTCACTGGCTGAGCGAGGTGCGGGCGCAACACCAAGGGTTGCGATCCCATTGCCGGTCCCGGTCCGGTACGGGCGCGACACTGAGGGTTGCGAACCGTTGCCGGACATGAAAAAAAAAAAGGAAAAAAAAAAATAAAAAAACCAAAAATCATCCTGGAAACCATCATTGCCCCTTACTAGCTCACTAAGCTGGGCCACTGAGGTGGGGCCGAAAAAGGATAGAACTGCAGTTAGGAAGTCAGGATTGGGCTCATGCCTGGCCCTGACTCCCTGTGTGGCCTTGATATCTAACTTCTCTTCTCTGTGGCTGTTTTCTCATCTAGAAAATAAGGAAGTTAAGTCACTGATGTTTGTAATGATCTTTTTCAACTCTGAGATTCTATATTTGAAGATTATTTCTGACCATCACTTTATACTCCCTCAGTTGTTGAGATTCTTAAAATGTCTCAGCAAGGTGATATTCTGGCCAAAGTTCCTGTGCTATGAAAGCCTGCATGCTTCATGTCACTCTGCAACCAATCCTGACCTCAAGTTGTACTGTGACATGTTCTCTTTAGATTGATGTCAGGGGTGGAAGGGAATCCTCAGAGATGAACAAGTTTGGATTTGAATCCTGGCCTAGGTGATTCCTAGCTGCGTAGCCTTGAAGAAGTCTGCTCTCTTCTGAGCCTCGGTGCTCAAGAAATTTACCTTCAAATGTCCGTATTCTAAAAGTTAAAGACAGAAAAATTCTTCTTAACCAAAGGATCCAGTTATTTCTCTTACAGCCAATTTAAAGGATTTATTCATTTAAGTTACATCACAAGGAGAAGGATTTGTCCTTCCAAAATGAATGAAAATCCAAAGCACTGACAGAACTGACTTGCAATGAAATGTGAAGGGCCTCATGTCAAGCTTTGGCTCAAATAGTAGCACCCTGAACTGTGGAGTGCTCCTACTGTAGTGTTGGTATGAGGCACACACTTAGTAATAGTCTGCTCTCTTTTTCTATCACATCACCTCTTCTCTGGATGCAGACTTTCTCCTACAGACTTTAATGGGAAAAGAAGACTGGAAACCTAGACATGTGTGACCACATGCCAACATAGAAAGCAAATGGGGGACATTTTGTGGCACATTTCTGGAAAACCTCATTTAGTCACACCTTGATAACTATGGTCTTATTGCAAAACAAACATTTTAGTAAAGTTCAGAGAGAAAGTTCACAATACCATATTTTTGGGTCTGACAAGGAGGTGGATAGCTTGAATCTGCCAGATGAATCTGGCCTTTTCGAGAAATGGACTCTAATTTGTTTCTCATTCAGTGTACATAGGTATATTTCAGTAGGAATATAACCCTTTTGATTTGGTTTAATTTCAAAAGGCTTGAAATACCTGTTGGTGGTTTCAACCCCCTGAACTGGCAGGTGTCTAGCAATGGTTAGCGAGAGGGGTAAGTGATGCTTATGGTTTAAAACATCTATAACAGGGATGGCTGGTAAGTTTTTAGCTTCAGTGCCAACTCTGATAGATTTGTAAAGTATTTTGAGTCCTGTTCCAAAAGGGTTTTGAAGTCATTTCTAAGTTTACATTGATTTAGCAATATCTTCCTTGGTTACAGAGGCAGAAATGGCTGCATGTATATTACATATCTAATGTCTTCAAGTCAGTGTTTTATTTACTTAAAAGGTACTGTTCTTATTAGGTTTCTTAGTTTATTAAAACTATTTTTCAGAATTACCCTTGAAAACAAGACTAAAGTGTATCTTTTTTATGCCTTTATAGTCCACCAAATGGGTAATGGCTGTCATCCAACTTAATGACTCATTTGATTAATGACAGAATTTCAAACACTGGCAGAATCTCCTAATTTGCTCATCATTAGCATAATAGCAGTTGACAAATATGGAAATAAAAATTGATGCACTGATATTTTTATATAAGAACCCTTTCTGTGGGGCATCACTTCATTCTCTAGGTGCTAACTGAGGTCTTATTATGAGCACTGGAAAAGGCTATGTACTGTATGCACATTTATTTGGCATAGTTTTATAATTAAAAGTAAGTACCATTTGTTGTTATTCTATCTTATGTGTTTTCTTTTTCCTCTGGAGACTTTAATTTAGCTTACTCTCTTTTTAATGAACAGCCTAATTTTACTCTCCACAGTTAGATCATTTCAACTTCTTCATAGGTTGACAGTATTACAGCTTGGCAATACCCAATCTCCATTTTAAAAATTACTTGGAAAGTAGACAAGATATTTAAATCAACCTATGGCCATTGTAAGTCGGCCTCTGTACACCAAATGCAGTCAGTTTTCAAGGTTTTAAACCAAGTACCACATACTAGCATTGGCTCTTTGAGAGACTATGGTGATATTCCAGTGTGGATTTAAACTGTTTTAAATGTTTGTATACATCCCCAGTATTATTTAGTTTTATGTTTTATATTTTATATTATAAAATTGTCTGGCAGTTGAATATGACAAGCTCTCCGTCAACTGGGGAAAGCTTTGTGACTACTAACTGGGGACACCTGATAGAGAAATTCATTTTAAAGAAGTTCTCATATGTGTTCTATGGCTTTTGGAATTCTTTTTGGCTTTGTGATAATCTGTTGTTAGTGGGAACAATAAATATTCCAATAAGGTACCTTCTTGCCCTCTATATGTTTGGAAAGACCAGAGGAAGTGGATTAGGTTGGGTAGCAAGTCCTGCATGTTGTCCGAATACAGATAGGGTCAGCTTTGGAAAAAAAACAAAACAAAACATGTATTTTCAAGGTTGTGATGAACTGATTTCTATTCATCATTTCCTGGGTAGTTTCTGTAAAATGTGAATAAAAAGTAGAAAGTAGTTCTTGTTTGCTGGTACAGGGAGGCTCAGGTCTGGCCTGAGGTCCCCATGTGTTAGCCTAAGTCCCGTCAATGAGACCCATGCTGGTGCTAAAGAAGAGAGTCCTGGATGCATGTAGATGTGACTGGAGGTTTTTGTGTTTCCCTCTCCAGTGCTTATTACAAAGAAACCTTGTTAAATGACATCCGGAAAGCCAGAGAGAAATACCAGGGCGATGAACTGGCGAAGGAGCTGGCTCGGATCAAACTCCGCATGGACAATACGGAGGTTCTGACCTCAGACATCATCATTAATTTACTCTTCTCCTACCGTGATATCCAGGTATGGAATAGACCTAGCCGAGGCTAGCATATGCCGAGTTCTGCCTTGGCACGAGGGACTCCTCCTATGAAGTACTCTTATACTAGATGAATGATGAAGTACCTGTTTTATAGACAAATAGGTATGTGGCTAGGTCATAGGTCATCCAGCTTTTCTGTTGTGGTGGACATTTTGGAGAAAGTTTTGTCACATTGGGGCTGATATGACCACGCCAACAAGAGATCTCATATACGGGACTGCTTAGTGTAAGGAACTGAGAATTTAACTACTTATATGCACTTTATGCTAGGCATTGTTCTAAGTCCTTTGCAAATCCTAATTCGTTTAATCCTGCCAACAACCCTGCGGAGTATGTCTACTCTGATTATCCCCACAGAGAAGTTAAGTAACTTGTCCCAGGTCATACAGCAGTTGGTGAGGTCAGGATTCAAATTGAGGCCGACTGGCTCTGTTCTTGTTCTTAACCTCTGCTATGCTACTTCCTTTAGGCCTTGTCACTTCCTTCTTTGTTTACCACCACTCATCAGTGACAGGGAGAACAGGAGTGGCAGAGGCACATTCAGGACCCAGGGAATGCAGGGTTTACTCTAAGACAAGCTCTGGAAGCTACTGGAGAGTTCTTAAGACAGAGTTTGTGGGGTGTGGTACCATGACAGAAATTGAGCATTTCCTTCCACCAAGTTTAATGCCATTGAGCCATTTCTGAGGGAGTCTTGCCTCCCTTCTCTTTGAAGGAGCACAGGGTAATGTACATTACTTGTAGAGTAAGGTACTTACTTTGTAGAATTCTACAAAGCCGTGTTGGAGGATGTTGGCCACAGGTCTTTAAAGCCACATGGTGGAGGCATCCACTTATGACCTGGACCAAGAACAAAGTCAACCACTAAGGAACTCATGCCCCTAGTGATAAGTAGACGCATCTGATTTTCATAGCAGATGCTACTAGGGATTAGGATAATGATTAAATCATGCCCCATGGGACAAGATGGTGAGAAAGACTTTCTTGAAGTCTTTCTTCCCTTGAGCTGCTGGCTTCCTTCTTCCCTGACTTCATGCATCCCTTCATTTCATAATCTTCCATTGGTGGGACTCTTAGGCTCAAAGGGGAACCAAGAGATTCCTGGAATACACTGCCTTCTCTTTCCCGGGGCAGCAGTGTCAAGGTGCAGAGCCACAAGACAGGCATGGGATTGCAGTGGGAAGCAAGCCCTCCACTGCTGAAGCTGGCTGGCAGCGAGCTGGCCAGTATCAAGGAGTCTAAGCCTGGCTGAAAAGGCAACACAGGTGGTGCTGCTAAGAGGGGACCCAGCTGAGACAAACATGGTAGCAATTTTCCCCTGGGTAATTATGCAGAGTTTAGAGCAGTGGTTCTCAACCCAGGGACACTTGGCAGTTTCTGGAGACATTTTTAGTGGTCAAAACTGAGGGGACCGGGGAGTGCTACTGGCTTCTAGTGGGTCAAGGCCAAGAACGCTGCTGAATATACTACAGTGCACGGGACAGTCCCACAACAGAGAACGACCCAGTCCCAAAATGTCAATAGTGCTGAGGTTGAGAAATCCTGGTTTAAGTTAGTTTGATTCTGGCAAAATAGAAAGGACTGGGATTTACATGGGAAGTTGACTGTAAGTTTTCTTGTCTGTATGTTTTCAGCTCATTTTAACACCCAGCTCTGCAGGTGGCATTAATTCTCCTATGTGCAAAACAAGGCAGCTTTTTCCTGGCTGTTGGGCTCATTGCCTTTCTTTTGTTGCCTTTGGATTTAACCCCTTTCCCTAGATCACTTTGTGCCCTTTGACGGCAGGGATTCCTTCTCGTCCATCTCTCTCTCATCCTTCTTGTTTTCTGATCTTTTTTGTGTTCTGTTAAAAGCTATGAGTAACTTCACTAATACCTTCCGTAAGAAAAGGCCTGTCTGTATGTGCTGAGGCTGTTTTATGTTAATAATTATTCAGAAAAATCTGTGAAGAGCTATGTTTTCTCTCTTTCTCATCTTGGGACCTCTTGCCAACAGGACTATGATGCGATGGTGAAGCTGGTTGAAACACTGGAGATGCTGCCTACGTGTGATTTGGCCGATCAGCATAATATTAAATTCCACTATGCATTTGCACTGAATCGGTAAGAATGATAATGTCCATATAGTTTTGAAACATGTCACCTGTTGAATTCTGCTTCCTTCTTTCATTTTAGCTCATCAGGTTTGAGCCAGGACATGTGCTAAATGCCAGGGTTATGAAGATGGGCAAGGCATGGTCTTTGTCCTCAGGGACCTTGTCTTTGGAACATATATTCTAGTTGTGAGATCAGACACATAAATAAATCCTAATAGCTTAGGGTGATAAACAGCTTAATGAAGGTTTATCTATAGTGCTATGGAAGTATAGCGGAGGGAGGGAGTCTTTCTGCCTGGGGGGTTTCTGGGTGTTGAAGACTTAATTTTATTACCTCATGGATGGGAGAGAGTAGGGGATGGAGGGATGGTGCAAAGACCATTGCATTTGGCCAGACCAGAAGTGTGAGTATAGAGTTCTTCATGTGCAAAGCATGTTCAAGGAACATCCAGTGTGACTAGAACACGAGATGCAGGTGAAGCAAATGCAGGCAATGAGACTAAGCATGGGGGTGGGACCATGTCTTGAAAGGCACCTTGTGTACAAAAATGAGTTAATAGTATCCTGTAGACGGGGGGCGAGGGTCTAGTTTAAACAACGGGATTAACGTCGTATGATAGGAAAAGAGGGTGCTGTCTTTATATACTAATATAATATGAACTTGGCAATTCAAATTGCTGAGCTAAGTAGAGTGTGTGAAACTTGGAAATCTCTGCCTGGAGACCACAAGCCTCAAAATCTTAAGTGCCAGGGGTATTAGCTAAGATGCTATAACAAAGAGACCCCAGGTGCAATGATTTAATTAAGACTGACATTTCTCTTTTACATAGCAGTCTAGAGGTTAGTGGATCAGGCTAGTGGCACAGCACTACTCTAGGAGCTGTTCAGGAACTTAGCATCCAACCATTTTGTGGCTCTTTCATCTCCCAAGAGGTTGTCTTTACCTGCATAGTTCAAGCTAGGTCCAGCCTATGAAGTGCTGGTGTGGGCGGGGGGGAAGTGATTTCCTTTAAAGCAAGTAGAATTTATATATGCCAGCTCTACTCACATTCTGTTGGTGAGAACTCAGTCACATGACCCCAAGTAGCTGCAAGGGAAGCTGGGAAATTTAGTCTCTAGCTAAGTGGCCATGTCTCCATCCAAACTTGGCTACTGTGGATTTGGAGGATAACTAGGAGTTTGCCACATTCAACCTCACAAAATCCCAGGTGCCTAAATATCTTAGCTCTACAGTTTCCCTTTCTCCACTGATAATATTTAGGAAGAGGAGCAGCATTGGGTGAATACTGTGAGAACCATGCACAGATACATTCCCTGCTGGGCTTGTCCTCTGCCTGAGCCGAGAATTAGTCATGTCGAATCATAAAGCACAGCACTCTGGGAAAGTACTTAAATTGGCTTAAGAGCCACAGAGTTAGAGGTGAGCTAACTTAGAGGACTCTTATGTCTGATTTCCCAGTTTCAGAGGCTCTGCTTTGCTTCAACAGCTGGATTAGGCTACAGATTATTGACCTGCCCCTGGCAGCATCTGCAGAACAGCAGCAAAACAGGGGCGCATAGCTTCGGGAGGCTCATAACACATAAGAGGTCACATCTTCCTCTCTTTAAATCGAGGTAAAATTTGCAGTCAGTGAAATGCACAGATCTTACGTATATAATTTGATGGGTTTGATAAATGGATATACATGCACAAATACCTTCATAATCGTATTCATGAGATTTAGCTATGCTGTTGTATCAGTAGTTCATTCATTCTCATTGCTGTAGAGTATTCCATTGTATGGATATGTCACTATTTATTTATCTAGTTTACTGCTTATGGACCTTTAGGTTGTTCCCAGTTTAGGGATACTAAGTACAGGGCTGCTATGAACATTCATGTGCATGGTTTTTGTATACATATGGACACATTTCTTTTGGAAAATCGATATCTGAGAGCAATGGGTGTGGCAGGATGAGGTGATCCAAGCAGAATGGCCAAGATTGCATGCCAGAGAGCCACGCTTCTCTCGGACAGATCTTTTCCTTCTGGTCTGATTGCCTCCTATTAGACAATGGCTCTGTACTGTAGGCCAAGCAGGATCCTCAATGCTGAAAACCTTGTTTTTCCCCACAGACTAGGGATTTTCTATAGAATTGCAGTATTTCCTTCATTTGTATGTGCAACCCGATCCTAAATGTCACATTTTTGCTTTAGGTTTGACTTAGCCAGCTGTCAGCATAGTCTCGGTAGGATTTGGCATTATGTACAGTTTTGAGGAAGTTTATGGCATCACCTTGTATCTGTAAAGGGGAAAATACTGATGGACAAAAGATTTTTCCTGCCTTACAGTTGACCTTTAACTCTTAGGAAGTAGAGCAAATCATGGTCATTAATTAGTTACTAAAGTTTGGCAGTAATCGGTGACATTTGATTTTCAGATGGTAAGGGCTCCTGTTAGTGAGAAAGCTGGCTAGAGCCAGCCAGCTTTTCCTGAGATCTTTCACTTCACTGCATGCAGAAGCCCATCCAAAGCTACTTCAAATTCCCACTGAGCAGTTAAACTGCTTGCCTCTCAGTGGCATGGAATCCTTTATGAGCAATTTTTATTTGCTGTTGCTTTTACAGACAGGACTAGATAAATTAATGCAGTCAGAATAGTCTGACCAGGAATCCAGCCAGTGGGCAGAAGAATGATCCAGAAGGAGAATATCAGAATCAAAGCCCTTAAGTTAAAAACAAAACAAAACTTGCCTATTGCAAAATAGAAGGCACACAGTCATGTTCCACTTCCTGCATCTGTGCGTCAAGACCACCAACTCCAGCAAAATTTACCTCATTGAATTACTCAGCAAGTGGAGAGCCAGCTGGATGCATGACACATTCATTGGAACATCTGGTGTGTCAGTCTATAAATAAGGGGAGCGCTAGAGAGGAGGATGCCCTGTGGACCCTAGAAATGTATGACTGAATCCAGCCCACACCAGAGGGTCTGCAAGCTTGGTCCTGAACCTACAGCAGTCACCTGAGCCTTACTGCTGGGGTGGAGGGACACATGTCCTTAGGAGAATGGTGTGGGCTCGTCATCTTCGCACTGCCATCAGCCTCCTTTTGTGTCTTTTGTTTATGTTCACTGTTCGATCCTGCCATCTTAATTTATGTTTATATAAGTAGCCATTCTTTATTGCATGTTTGTCAAAAGTACAAAAATGATGACATCTTTGCACTTTTATAGTGCATTGTGTCCAGGTACCTGAAAGCATGTTGCAAAAGAAGGAAATATATTTGTTGTTGCTTTCCCAGTAGTGAAGAAAATCATAAAATCTGCCAACTTGGAATCATCTAGTCCAAACTATTTTAGAGAGGAGGAAGAAGGGAAGACAGAAAGGGCAAAGGCCTAAAATATAACAGCTGGTCAGTAAGAGATGTGGGACTAGAGCTTCGTCATTTTAGCACAGTGTGCTACATACACTAATTTTTAAAGCTAATGTTAATATTATCATGGCATAATCAATTAAACTCTTCCCAGAAGGCTTTAGCTTACATTTTGTTTGCCTGAAGGACAACCAAAACAAGCTGTGGACCTCCACTTAAAATTATTGGGCTGTCCCTTTATATGTCCCGGTCTGTCATACGTGATGAGAATATTAGATGGTAGCTGAATATTGAAACTGCTTTCATAATGCGTACTTTTCTTTTGGTTTGGTTTTTATTGTGGTAAAAAAAAAAAAAAACACACATGCAACATACAATCTACCTTCTTAACCATTTTTAAGCATACGGTTCAGTAGTGTTAAATTATCGTGAAACAGGGCCGGCCCGGTGGCGCACTGCTACAGTGCGCCGCTTGTGAGCGCGGTGGCGCTCCCGCCGAGGGTTCGGATCCCACATGCAGACCGGCCGCTCACTGGCTGAGCGAGGTGCGGGGGCAACACCAAGGGTTGCGATCCCGTTGCCGGTCCCGGTCCGGTACGGGCGCGACACTGAGGGTTGCGATCCGTTGCCAGTCACGAAAAAAGACAAAAAGAAAAAAAAAAAATTATCGTGAAACAGATCTCTAGAATTTTTTATGTTGCAAATATGAAACCCTGTACCCATTAAATGACAACTCCCTATTTCCCCCTCTTCCCAGTCCCTGGAAACCCCCGTTCTACTTTCTGTCTCTGTTAATTTGACTACTCTAGATACCTCATGTAGGTGGAATCATACAGTATTTGTCTTTTTGTGACTGGCTTATTTCATTTAGCATAATGCCCTCAGGGCTCATCTGTGTTGTAGGTCGAATCAGAATTTTCTCACTTTTTCAGACTGAATGATATTTCATTGCATGGATATACACATTTGTTTATCCATTTATCCATCGATGGACATTGGGTTGCTTCCACCTCTTGGCTGTTGTGAATACCGCTGCTATGAATGTGGGTGTGCAAGTATCCCTCAAGATCTTGCTTTCAATTCTTTTGGATGTATACCCAGAATTAGGATTGCTGGATCATATGGTAGTTCTATTTTTAATTTAAGAAACCTCCGGGCCGGCCCGGTGGCGCACTGCTATAGTGCGCTGGTTGGGAGCGTGGTGGCGCTCCAGCCGAGGGTTCGGATCCCACATACAGACCGGTTCCCGCTCACTGGCTGAGCAAGGCGCGGGAGCGACACCGAGGGTTGCGATCCCGTTGCCGGTCCCGGTCTGGTACGGGGGCGACACTGAGGGTTGCGATCCGTTGCCGGACACGGAAAAAGACAAAAAGGAAAAAAAAAAAAAAGAAACCTCCATACTGTCTTTCATAGTGGCTGCACCATTTCACACTCCTCCCAGCAGTGTACAATTTCTCCAATCCTCGCCAACACTTATTCTGTGTGTTTTTTTAAAGTAACAGCCTTTCTAATGGATGTGAGATGATATGTCATTGTAATTTCAATTTGCATTCCTCTGATGATTAGTGATATTGAGCATCTTTTCACATGCTTGTTGGCCATTTGTATATCATCTTTGGAGAAATGTCTGTTCAAGTCCTTTGCCCATTTTTTTAATCAGGTTATTCGATTATTTTGTTGTTGTTGAATTGTAAGAGTTCTTTATATATTCTGGATATTAACTCCTGATCAGATATGATTTTGCAAATATTTTCTCCCATAGGTTGCCTTTTCACTCAGTTGATTGTGTCCTTTGATGCGTGAAAGGTTTTCAGTTTGATGTAGTTCCATTTGTCTATTTTTGCTTCTGTTGCCTGTGATTTCAGTGTCATATCTATGAAATCATTGCCATAATATATACTTTTTATAGCAAAAGTCCAGTTGCATTTTTTCCCTAAGAAATGAACTCTCTCCTTATTTTCTACGCAGTAGCCTTGCCAGTAACACATTTTCTTTTTGAAAAATATTTACCCGAAGGACTTACCACTTCCCTCTGTGCTCCCTCCCCCTCACTGACCTCCTTGAGCTTACAGTATCTTTCTTTTCTGTGTACTTCCTTATTTGGTTCCCTCCTTTTTGTCCTTCACCCCCTTAATTACTGACTTATTTATGTGTCAGTGGAAGGGCCATGTGTAAAGGGGAGAGCTCATGAGGGGTGACTGAAGTTAATGGATGATTGAAAAAATACAATTATATGTGTGTATGTGTTACACACACGTGCATACACTTGAACTCACACAGACAAGCAACCTTGTTCTCTTCGAACTACTTGCATTGCATTGCCCTGCATTTATTTTGACAATGCTCCCATTATGGAGAATATTATGGTGCCAGCGAGGAGGGGATTTTTTTCATTGTCTTAAGAGCGAGCTTACAAGGCACTTAGGAAACCACTATCATTCTGGTGGGTTTCGAAGATTGACAGATCTGGGTGTGAATTCCAGCTCCTATACTTAAGTGTTATGGCCGGGCCGTGGTTAAGCCACTCAACCTCCTGAAGAATAAACTGCTTCTTCTCTAAAATGAGATATTAGGATCTACCATGTAGTATTACTTGGAGTACCCCTGCCTCGAAGCAGGTGCTTGGCTATGGCTGTTACTATTACTGTGTAGTTTGATTACCCATATTTTTACCAGGTTTGAGGGATAACTTTTGACCATTTCCAAATATCAGATCTACTAACAAAATATAGAGATTGCCATCACAGAAGATATTTAAAATAACATACCTTTTGCTCTGAAGGAAATTCATAAAGAAGTTCATAGAAATGCTGTTAGCACAAGAACATTGTTGGAATAAGTATATGGCCCTCTGATATGACTATTTTGAATGAGACAGGGTTTATTTGAATGTAAATATTTGTAGATAAAATAAATAATGTTTGGTAAATTCAGAGTTTATTACTTTACAGCAGTTTTTTCAACCGTGGCACTATTGACATTTGGGGCTGGATAATTCTCTGTGATAGGGGCTGTCCTGTGCACTGTAGGATGCTTAACAACATCCCTGGTCTGTACCCACTAGATGCCTCTAGCATCCCTTCTCCAAATGTACCAACCAAAAGTGACTCCAAACATTGCCAAATGTCCCATAGGGGACAAAATCGCCCCTGGTCGAGACCACTGTTTTATAGGGAGGCATTGTGGGGTATAGAAAGAGCACATGCTTTGATGTTTGAATCACTTACCAGCAATATGATGTTGCCAAGGTAATGAAACTCCTTAAGCCTGAGCGTGCTCATCTGTAAACCAGGATGGTGATGCCTGTAGTGAGGGTTAAATAAGATGTGCCATATGCAAATGGCCTGCACAGCCACTGGCAGCTAGAAGGTATTTCATAAAAGTTCTGTCCCTCTTCTGTGTTTATCCCCCATTCACACTTCTTAATTCTAATCAGCAGATAATAACCTAGTGTTATATAAAAACATTGCAGAGTTGACATGGTAAGTGCCTAGTGACTTAGTCTGTAGAAATTATGGTTGTTGAAAGTTTCATTGCACTTGCTGTTTTCCTTCATAGCACTTGCATGTCTGTGTTTACTTGTTTAATACCTATCATCCCTTTCCCTAGCCTGTAAGCTTGAGGGGGAACAGGGGCCATGGTATATACTGGGCCATTATATACCCAATGCCTAGTACCATTGTGCCACCCACACAGTGGGTGCTCAGTAAATATTTGTTGACTGGGTGAATGAATGGATGACTAAATGATCAGCCGTGGTGGTAGAGTTAGAAGAGTGTCTGGGTACTACAGTTAATTTAAGGGCTTGGTAGTTAGACAAATCTATTGTATTTTCTTTATATGTGAGTCTATGCTTAAAAACAAAAATATTGAAGTCCTACATTTTCAATGTATACAGAAAAATATAAAAACGTAATTACTATTAATACCACCATCGAAAGATAACCACTGAAGGTAGGACATGGTCCGAAACACAGTTCAGAAAAGTGGAGGTCTGCATTGGCTGGGTCAAGGTCAGTGGTGAGGGAAGCCTTCCTATTGTGGGATCTCAGGTGTCTGCTAGAAAGGAGATTTGATACAGACTCAGAGGGGAGTAGATCTTCCTGAGCAAGGAAACCCCTGCCTTCTTAGTGTTGTGGACTTGTGTATTATTCAGAGTAGGGTAACTGCTATCACAAACAGCCCCACAATTGCAGTGGCTTAACATGATGGAAGTTTCTGTGCACTTAGGCAACATTCCAATGTGGGTGTGTCCTGGTTGGGCAAACTCTTCTTCAGGCGATTGCTTGACAACAGTTTCCTTCCATCTTGAGGCTTTGCTGTCTCTTAAATCCTCAGCTCTCCTTTCAGCCAGATGGTGAGAAAAGGGGAGCATGGTGAATTGCAGCAGGGGTTTTGTGTAGTGTTTCATAACAGCTTTATTAAGATATAACTCCCATACCATACAATTCACACATTTAAAGTGTATAAGTCAGGCTGGTTAGCTCAGTTGGTTAAAGCTGGTGCTGATAACACCAAGGTCCAGGGTTTGATCCCTGTACTGGCCAGCCACCAAAAATAAATAAATAAAAGCATAAAAGAGTGGTTTTTGGCATATTCACAGAGTTGCACAGTCATCACTATGATCAATATTAGAACATTTTCATCATCTCCCCAAAAAGAAACCCATATCCATTACCAGTCACCCCCCTTCCTAGTTTCCCTCAATCCTCCTCCCCATTGCTAAGCAACCACTAATCTATTTTGGCAACCTGTTAGTAGTTACTCCCTATTCCCTCACCTCACCCTCTAGCCCTAGGAAACCACTAGTCTCTATTCGGTCGGTGGATCTGCCTGTTCTGGACATTTCAAACAAATAGAACCATACAACATTTTTATTGCTGCATAACATTCCATTGTATAGACCACATTTTATTTCTTAATCCATCAGTTGATGGACATTTGTGTTGTTTCCACTTTTTGACTATACCAGGGAGATGTGTATGAGCCTGGTCAGGAAGGGATGTTCATTACTTCTCATACATTTCATTGGCCAAAATTTAGTCTCGTGGCCCAACTTAACTGCAAGGGATATGGGGAAATTGGTACAGCTGAGTGCCCGGGGGCGGGGAATAAGCGGGGTTTGGCAAACCAGTTACAACTCTCAAATAAGGAGTAGAGTTTAACTGGATTCATCAGTGTGGAGATCCCTGGTGACATGTCACAGAGCAGGACCAAGAATTCAGGCAGGAATACTTTTCACTCCTGCTGCTTTTGTGCAAAAGGCAAAGCCAGCCCGGGTAGTGCCCAGCTCCATCTTGGGGCCTGCCGACCCATCACAGGGCCCAGTCATCACAGATAGTGCTTTGTGATCCCAGGAGACTGGGAAAGGTTGGGCTGATGGGAACTAGGCTGGGCTGATTTAATAGTGGTTCTGCCCTGATACATAACTAGGTTCTATTTGTAGAGTAAGAAAACAACCATTCTGGTGTGTGTGTGTGTGTCTTTGGCTATGAGCATTGTTCATACTAAAACACAGATTGCCTCTAATTGTCCTCTTCTCTTTATGTAAATACAAGGCATCTGGCCAGAGGAGGGCACCTGCTTTCTTGTGGCAGGTGTGTATCTGTCAGGAAACAGAAACCACTCTAAGTATTTAAAATAGAAGAAATTTAATACAGGAAATTGGTTCCATGGATGATGGAAGAGCTATGAAGCCAAACAGGAAACTGGGAGGCAGCCCAGAAATTAGCATCAGTGGGAAGCTGCTACCACCCTTTGGCCGAAGGGACCCAGGAACAAGGTGATGCTATCAGAACTCAGGTGCCAGGATCACCTGGAATTATTGTGAGCCAGCCCAGTGGAAGCGAGGTCTACTGAACAGATGCAGCTGTTGCGGGAGCTGCCGTGCAGACCACAAAAGGAGGGAGAAAATACTCGGGCTTCCTCCTTCCATCCTCTAGTTACTGGTCTACCAGCGCCTCCTACTGGCTGCTATCAGCTGGTGACCAGTCGCCTGGAGGAATCAGCCCCTCTGCAGTACAAAGCAGAGCAGGGGAAAGAAGTGTCTCTGAAGGCAAACAGACCCACGATTGGCCCAGCAGGACACTAACTTTCAGAAGCACTGCTCAGCCTCTATGTATTTTTTAAGTCAACTTTATTAAGGTATAATGTACATACAATAAAACATAAAATTTTCAGCACAATAGTTAATGAGTTTGGCCAAATAAATACAGCCTTGTAACTACCACCACAATCAAGATATAGAATATTTTGTCCCCCAAAGTTCCCTTTTGCCCCTTGCTAGTCGCTTCTCCCCCAGCCACAGTTTGGATAATTTTGATTGACCTGTATTCTAGCTCAATGGGTGTTTCTTTGATACTATCCCATCTGGTGCTGTGCACATTCAGTGATTTTTTAAAATGTATTTTTCAGTTCCAGGTCTCTCATTTATTTGTGTTTTAGAGCTTCCATTTCTCTCATGAAATACTTAATCTTGTCTCTGACACACACCCACCCTCTCTCTCACAGACTTTGTTTATAGAAACAATATAATAGTTGTTTTAAAGTTCTTTCTGCTGAATTCAATAGTAGAGTCACCTCTGGGTCTGTTCTCTTGGTTGCGTTATATCTTGATTATGGGTAACATTTTCCTGTTTCCATGCATGTCTCATGATATTATGGTGTTCTGGATATTTCACCTAAAAGAATATGAAGACTGAAGTATAATTTTATTTTGTTTATTATCCTAAATATTTAAACCTTTTTCTAGGCCTGGTGATCAGCATGTATGACTGATTTTTTTCATATTTCTCCTAGAGATTAGCTGGGCTGGGACTGGACTCCACTTTTAATTAGATTTAGTTCACCTGTGCTTAGCCCAACCCCCAACCTCCTGTCCCTCTGCTGCCTTTTTGGTCTTATCAGTATTTGAGCAGTGAGGGCTTAGGGCTTTGGTTCCTGCAGGGACCTGGAATCCAAATGCTGTGACCGTGCACGTGGTAGCTTTCTACTCATGAGCCTCTCCTTCACTGTGGCTTTCTTGGCAACATTCAGAGGGTGGGGATGGGGCACGAGACTCTGGGCCAGGCTATTTGTTTTTCCTTTTGGATGCTTCCAGATTGCATTCTGTCCTGCCAGCCCGTGCTGTTGTGAAAACATTGGCTGATTTCTCCTTGTCCTTGCAAAGTTTCTCTGTGTACCAAAGGCTTTCTCCTCCCTTCATCATTACGTAGACCAGGCATCCAAGTATAAAAGCTGTCGTGGCTCTCTGCTCACCTCTGAAAGGTTTGTATTTTTCTGGCATTCATTTAATCAAAGTCTTCTTCCTTCTATTCAGTAGTATATTTATATTGTCTGGGTTTTTCCTGCCCCTAACCCTAACCCTAACCCTAACCAGAGGAGTGAAGGCCTTTCACATTCTTTGACATCTGTAGTAGTCCGCTTCTGTTGCTTATAACAAAATACTTGGAACGGGTAATTTATAAAGAAAAGCAAAATTTATTGCTTATGGTTTCTGAGGCTGGGAAGTCCAAAGTCCATCTGGTGGTGGCAACAGTGATCCAGGGGTCTCACATCGCAAGATGGTGGAAGCAGAGAGAGCACGAGAGAGAAAGACAGACTCTCTCTTCTTTTAAAGCCCTCAGAACCACGCCCCGACCACCATTTTTAATCCATTCACTACTGCATGGTCCTGCAATCCAATCACCTCTTTAAGGCTCCACCTTTCAATTACTATAATAGGATTTCCCACCCTCTTAAACAGTCACAGTGGGGGCCAAGTTTCTAGTACATAAACTTGGGGGACACAATTCAAGCTTCAGTGAGTTTGGGGGGGACATAACTCAATCCACTACAATATCCTAATTGGAAACAGAAGTATCTTATAAGCTTTCTGACAGGTGACCCAAAACAAACTTTGTTCTAGAAAGGACACTGATCTAATGAGAGCTTTTGCTTTTTAATGCTCAGGGATAGCTTAGAAGAAAGACTTATTGGAACTCTGTCTCCCACCATATGACCTTCCTCTTATAGACACACAATATAGAAAAGATGGACAGGCAGGCAGGATGGTTAGTGGCAAAGGGGTGCTCTGGGAGACCTGCAGCTCCCAGTGATGCTGTGAAGGAAGCAAAGTCAAACACTTTTCAGATGAAGAACGAAACACAGAGGGGTAAGTGACTTGCTCAAAATTCAGATGGGTAGTAAATGGTGTGAAAATAACCAGAATCCAGCTCTATATAATTCCCAGTGCAGTGTTCTGTTTTTACTCTGTATATTTTATTGCATAAATAATAGATGGATGTGTTTATATAATTTTATTGTGAAAAACTGAAAAAAAAAATACATGTAAAGCAGTTGTTTCTCTTAACTCAAATCTTTGATCCCACTCATATTCCAGAAGTAACCTCTCTGGTCAGTTTGGTGTATATCCTTTCAAGCAATTTTCTATACATTTATACACTATTAAAATATGTAATACTACAGTGTTTTTAGAATATAGAACCATACAGGAGATATTCTATTATTGTCCTTTTTCACTTAGCAATCAGTGCTTAGAGATCTTTCCATGTCAGTACATATAGTCGTGCTCAGTTTGTCATTCATTTAAGAGACATTTATTGGGCACCTACTATGTGCCAGATCCAGTTCTAAGCACTGTGGCCCAGCAGTAAACAGACCAGACCAAAAAGAAAAAAAAAAAAAAAAAAAAAAAAATCACACTTGCTCGGAGTTTGCATTCTAAAATGGGGAGAGACAATAAAAAATAAGTAAAATTATTATTATTTTTTTCCTTTTTGTCTTTTTTTTTCGTGTCCGGCAACGGATCGCAACCCTCAGTGTCGCGCCCGTACCGGACCAGGACCGGCAACGGGATTGCAACCCTCGGTGCTGCGTCCGTACCTCGCTCAGCCAGTGAGCGGGAACCGGTCTGTATGTGGGATCCAAACCCTTGGCGGGAGCGCCGCCGCGCTCCCAAGCGGCGTACTGTAGCAGTGCGCCACCGGGCTGGCCCAAAAATAAGTAAAATTATTACAACAGGTTAGGATGATGGGGGGGCTAATGGGGTGAGGAGGTCGTGGTTTTAAGCTGGGTGTTCAGAGAAGACCTCACCTATTAGAAAGTGACATGGAGAAAAGATCAGAAAGAAGTGAGGGAACATATCGTGTAACTATCTGGGGGAAGAGCATTCCAGGTAAAGAGATCAGCACATGGCACAGCAAGGAGGCTTGTGCAGCTGGAACAGAGTAGGTGATGGGGGCGGTGGCGGGATAAGAGCTGAGGTTGGTGAAATTACTAGGAGTCAGGTCTTGAAAGAAAATTGGCATTTGCTTTAAGTTGGGAGCCACTGGAGAGTTTTGAGTAGAGGAGTGATGTGACCTGACTTGTAGTGTAGCAGGATCACTCTGACTTCTGTGCTGAGAATAGATTATGCAGGGGTAAGGGTAGAAGCAGAAAATGACGGTGGCTTGAACCAGGGTAGGAATTGTGGGCGTCATGAAGAGTGGGCCAATTTCTGATATGGTTTGAAGTAAAAAACAACAGAATCTACTGATCAAATAAAGGGAGTTAGAGGAATCAAGCATGACTCCACAGTTTTTGGCCTGAATAACAGAAAGAATGGAGTGGCTATTGAACAAGATGGGGAAGACTGAGTTTGATGGGACAATCAAGAGTTTGATTTTGGACACGTTAACTTTGGGCTATTAGACATGCAAGGGAGATGCCGAGAAGGCAGTCGGATGTGTGAATCTGGAGTTTAAGGGAGTTCTGGGCTGGAGATGGAAATTTGGGAATCATCAGAATGTAGAAGGTTTGAAAAATCATGGCACTGGATGATATCACCAAGAGATCTAGTGTAGTTACCAATAAAGAGGAAAGAACCAAAGGTTGAGCCTAGGGACACTCCAATGTAAAAGATCAGAGAGATGGGGGCCGGCCCGGTGGCGCACTGGATAAGTGCGCCGCTTGGGAAGCACGGCGGCGCTC